>NW_007148161.1:0-550 GCF_000164805.1 Carlito syrichta | reverse complement strand
AGAGATGGTCTAGTCACTAGGGCAGCCATTATGGAGAGAACCAGTTAATGGAGTACAAGTCACTGAGTTGACAAAGTCTTTGGGGCACCCACAGTGGAAGAGGTCTGGTCACTATGGCCCACATTTTGTGGAAGATCCAGTCAATGCGGCAGCAATTAAAAAGGAAAACTAGTCCATCAAAGAGAAGAATCAGTCACTGTGGTATTTTCACAGATTAGGACCTGTCACTGGGACACCCAACACAGAGGAGGGCCAGTCAGTGAATCATCCATTATGGATGAGGCCCAGAAACTGAGGTACCCACAACAGAAAAAAAGGAATCACTGGGGCAACCATTCTAAGGAAGACCCAGTTACTAGGGCACCCATCACAGAAGAGGACTAGTCATTGGGGCACCTATTGCAGTGGATGGCCAGTCATTGGGACACCAATCATAGAGGAGACCCATTTACTCAGACATCCTTTATGGAGGAGGCACAATCACTATGACATTCATCACAAATGGCTTATCACTGTGGCAGCCATAATATATGAAACCTTGTCACTGGGG
>NW_007148160.1:0-478 GCF_000164805.1 Carlito syrichta | reverse complement strand
AAAGTAGTACTAGTCACTGTGGCACATATCACACAGGAGGGCTAGTACCTGGTGCACCAAACATGGCAAAAAGCCAGTCACTGGGGCACCCATTTCAAAGAAGGACAAGTCATGGAGACAACAATGACAGAGAAGTCACAGTCCCTGCAGCACCCATTATGGAGGAGTACCAGTAACTGTGACATCCATGACAGGGTAATTGGGCAATCGTTATGGATGAAAACCAGTCATGGCACCAATCACAGAGGAAGTTTGGTAAACTTAAGCACCCATAACAGAGAAGAACCAGTCACTGGGACATCAGTTGCAGAGTAAGTTCAGTCACTGTACACCCATCACATAGGAGAGCGAGTTACTTGAGTACTGATTTTGGAGGAGAGCATGTCATTGGTAACCCTTCACAGAGGATAATCAATGAGGCAACAATTTTGGAAGAGGTCTACTCACTGGGACAACCATCACAGATGAGGCCCAGTCA
>NW_007148159.1:0-987 GCF_000164805.1 Carlito syrichta | reverse complement strand
TTCCTAGTATTGAACGTCCTCTATAATGGTTGTCAAAATGATTACACTCTTTTGTGATGGGTGCCACTGTGACAGTTCGTTCTCAGTAAGGAGTGCTCTAGTGACTGGCTATCATGTGTGATAGTTGCCCAGATGTCTGGACCTCCTCAATAATGGATGCAGCAGTGATTGATCCTCTACTTTGATGGGTGTCCCAGTGACTAGGACTCCTTTTAGTAAACTAGTCAGTTACTAGGTATATTTGGGTGGTATCCCAGTGATTAACTCTCTTCTAAATGGCTGCCGAATGATTTTAACCCTCAGAGTTGAGTAGTTAGTGACTTTCCCTTCTCTGTGTTCAGTGCTCACTTGTTTATTTGTGTATGACTCTGATTAGTGCCTCAATTATTCACCCTCCTTTTATTGAGTGACTCAGTGACTGACACTCCTTGGGGATGGGTGCCTCACTGATTGACTCTTCTCTTGCATGGATGCCTCATTGAGTGGCACTCCTCTGTGATCAATGCCTCAGTTACAGATTCTTCTTCTAAAGCATGAACAGTGAATCACCCTCATCTTGGATTGGCCCATATTTTGTCCTCCTTTTGGTTTGCGACTCGGTTACTGGATCTCTCTCATCTGTTATAGGTTATCCAGTGACTGAGGCTTCTCCATTATTGCTGCTCCAGTTAATTCATCTCTTCAGTGACTGTCCCAAAGTGACTGATATTCCACCATAACGGCTGTTGCAGTGACTAGCCCTCCTCTATGAAAGTTATCCCAATGACTAGCCCTTCTCCCTAATGGGTGCCCAGTGATGGACCACCTCTCTTATGGTTGAAGCAGTGGCTAGCCCTTTTCGCTGCTGAGTGTTCCAGTGACAGCCTCACTCTTCAAAGGATGCCCTCATGATTGACCCACATGTGTGTTGTTTTTTATTCTGCTATAGGTTACCCGGTTAATGAGTCTCCCATGGGATGGATGTCTCAGTGACTGAACTTCCTCTAT
>NW_007148158.1:0-654 GCF_000164805.1 Carlito syrichta | reverse complement strand
CCACCATAACGGCTGTTGCAGTGACTTGCCCTCCTCTATGAAAGCTATCCCAATGACTAGCCCTTCTCCCTAATGGGTGCCCAGTGATGGACCACTTCTCTTATGGTTGAAGCAGTGGCTAGTCCTTTTCGCTGTTGAGTGTTCCAGTGACAGCCTCACTCTTCAAAGGATGCCCTCATGATTGACCCACATTTGTGCTGTTTTTTTATTCTGCTATAGGTTACCCGGTTAATGAGTCTCCCATGGGATGGATGTCTCAGTGACTGAACTTCCTCTATGATGACTGACCAGGGTTGACTGGTGTATGTCCCAGTTACTGAATCTTTACCTATTGGTAACCTCATTGACTGGTCATCCACAATTATGGGTGCACTAGTGATGGGGCCTCCTCTGTGATGAGTGCTCAACAACTGGGACTCATCTAAGTTGGGTGCCCCATTGACTGTCATTCCTCTATGATTGTTGCCCAGGTGACTTCCTCTCTTTCTAATGGGTGGCTAAATGACTTGTCCTCTTCTGGTCTTTGTGACTGCATGACCCTGCTCTGTAATTGGTGACTCAATGACTGATTCTTATCTGTGATGACCTCTTTTCTGGGTTGCGTGCTTCAGTGATGGGCTGGCCTCCTAATTAGTGCTTCAGTGTCTGGCACTC
>NW_007148157.1:0-765 GCF_000164805.1 Carlito syrichta | reverse complement strand
GACTGATGCCCTCTGATCCTCTAATGAAATGCCCTCTGATAGATGTCCTCTGATTGTGTCCCCTGATGGATGTCCTTGATGGATATCCTCTGATCAGTACCCTTTGATATTTGCCCTTTAATCTATCTATACTCTCTGATCAATACCTTCTGGTAGATGCTCTCTAATTCATGCCTTCTGATATATACCCTCTGACTGATACCATCTGTTGGATGGTCTCTGATGGATATCTTCTGGTAGATAATCTCTGACAGACTTCCTCTGAGGGTTGTGCTCTGGTAGATATCTGCTTGTGGTTACACTGTGATAGATGCCCTCCTATCAGTATCCTCTGATTGATGCCTTTTTATTTATACCCTCTGATCAATATTTTCTTATAGATGCCTTCTAATTGATGCCCTCTTATCTATATCCTTTGATGCATGCCCCCTGACTGTTGTCCTCTGATCTTTCCCTTCTGATCATTGCTCTCTGATGAATGCCCTCTGATCAGTTCCCTCTGGTGGATGCTCACTGATGGATACTCTCTCATGAATAACCTCTGTTCAATATCTTCTGATAGGTATTCCCTGATGGAAGCCTTCTGATAAACACCTTCTGATGGATGTCTTCTGATGGATATCCACTGATGGATGCCCTCTAGTTAATGCCCTCTGATGGATAGCTTGTGATGAATATGCTCAGACAAATATCTGCTTATGCATGTCCTCTTAAGACTGCTATCTGTTATATGGCCTCTATTAGATGTCATCCAATGGGTACCCT
>NW_007148156.1:0-811 GCF_000164805.1 Carlito syrichta | reverse complement strand
TCGCCCTCTGATGGATGCTTTCCTATGTACTTTTATGGAAGCCTTCTGATGAACACCTCTAATGGATGCTTTCTGAAGGTTATCCTCTGATGGCTGCCTGATGGATATCCCCTGATAGATGCCCTCTGATGGCTGCAATATAATAGATGTCCTCTGATGAATGCCCTCTGATGGATGTCCCATGATGGTTTTTCCCTGATGGATGCCCTTTGATGGATATCCTCTGATCAGTACTCTCCAATAGTTGCCTTTTAACCTATACCCCCTGATCTGTATTTTCTGATAGATGGTCTCTAATTGATGCCCTCTGATGTATACCCTCTGATCAATGCCCTCTGATGGATGGGGTGTCCTCTGATAATAGCTCCTGACAGATGCCCTCTGATGGATGCCTTCTGATAGATGCCATCGACTGTTGTCCTCTAATGGATGTCCTCTGATGGATGCCTTCTGATAGATACCCTGATTTCAATATATTATGATATATGCCCTCTTATGAATATTCTCCAGTGGATGTCCTTTGATGGATATCCTCTGAAGTCTGCCCTTTCAAAAAACTGCGAGAGAGTTGATAAACATCAAACTTTTAATGTTTTCCATGTGGTTACTCTAGATCAGCAGACTTGGTAAGCATGTTCTCTGCCTTCCAAGACAAAATTGTATCAAATATTTTTCAGCAACCTGAAGTTAGCATCATGAGAGTCTACATATCTATTGTCTTGCAATCCCCTGCCATACTGCTAAGCATAGTTTTGGTTATTGTTATAAATAACTCTACTTCCAGATATCATTTTCTCTATTAGCTGCTACA
>NW_007148155.1:0-790 GCF_000164805.1 Carlito syrichta | reverse complement strand
GAATGCAGTTTACTTATGTAGCAAATTATTCACATGTGCCCTACAACTCAAAGTAAAATAAAGAAATAGAGGGTCTGTGGCATAGGGTTGGTGAGAAATGTTTCTCTTCCTTGGTAACTTAAGAGAAAATGCAATGGATTGAGAAGCAAAGAGAGGTTAAGAAGGAGAAATTTGGACTGGGCTCGGTGACTTAGCCTTGTAATTCCAGCACTTTGGGAGACTGAGGAGAGTGGATTGCCTGAACACACAGGTACAAGACCAGTCTGGGCAAGTTGGTGAGATCTCATCTCTACAGGAAATCAAAAATCTAACTGGGCATGGTAGTGCATGCCTGTAGTTCCAACTACTTGGAAGACTAATGTGGAAGGATTGCTGGAGCCCAGCAGGTCAATGCTGTGGTGACTGTGAGTGTGCCACTGCATTAGCCTGGGTGACAGTGAGACTCCAACTCAAATAAAAGGAGAAATTTGAATATGAACCAAATTTGGATGTGAACCAAAATTACTGTATCTGGAAACGGACATTTGTTCTCAAACAGGATTTAAAAAAAATAAGAATGATATATATTTCAGGTATACAATACATAAGATTAAAGTTATTACTGTCAGAAAGTTAACATAATCCTTCCCTCTCATATGACCATTTATAGTATGTATATTTAGAGCACCAAAATCTACTCTATTAGTAAATTTCCAGTGTACCATATAGTGTTATTAACTATAATCATCATGCTGTACCTTAGCTCTCTAGACTTATTCATTCTACATTCTATATTAACTATTAGTACAAT
>NW_007148154.1:0-909 GCF_000164805.1 Carlito syrichta | reverse complement strand
CCAACTACTTGGAAGACTAACGTGGAAGGATTGCTGGAGCCCAGCAGGTCAATGCTGTGGTGATTGTGAGTGTGCCACTGCATTAGCCTGGGTAGCAGTGAGACTCCAACTCAAATAAAAGGAGAAATTTGAATATGAATCAAATTTGGATGTGAACCAAAATTACTGTATCTGGAAAGGGACTTTGTTCTCAAACAGGATTTAAAAAAAATAAGAATGGTATATATTTAAGGTATACAATACATAAGATTAAAGTTGTTACTGTCAGAAAGTTAACATAATCCTTCCCTCTCATATTACCATTTATAGTATGTATAATTAGAGCACCAAAATCTACTCTATTAGTAAATTTCCAGTGTACCATATAGTGTTATTAACTATAATCATCATGCTGTACCTTAGCTCTCTAGACTTATTCATTCTACATTCTATATTAACTATTAGTACAATCTTTGCATTATAAAAATGTACATCTCTCCATTTCTCCCACGACCCCATTTCTGGTATCCACCATTCTATTCTCTACTTTTATGTTTTCAACTTTTTTAGATTCCACATATAAGTGAGACAGTGCAGTATTTGTTCTTGTGTGCCTAGCTTATTTCACTTAGCATAATGCTCTTCCATGTTGTTACAAATTGTAGGATCAAGGAAGGATTTTTAACATATAAAGGAATTTAAAGACTTTCTAGAGGTTATGTCAGCAATATCATGGAACAGGAAATCTATGGCTCCATTCTTCTTTACAGGAAGTTCCACAGGTATCTATCCAGACAGCAGACATCTTTTTGGAAATCACAATACTTGGAAACAAGCCTAAGACAGGCATATGGTCTACAGAACTGAATTGAAACTTAATTAGAAGGGTAAGATTGGTCTTTCTTTGACTGTGCTACACCACCTCTCTCT
>NW_007148153.1:0-899 GCF_000164805.1 Carlito syrichta | reverse complement strand
GCAGATATACTATCATTCAGTATTTGCTACTCTGTTTACAGAGCACAGGCAGCGTCTATTTACCATAAGTCTTAAAGACCCTAGGATTTTCAAAATGGTGATTAAGCAACATAAGATTACCAGCTGCATTAGTCCCTAATATGATAGTCAGCTTGTCCTTTGAAGCTTTGAAGCCAGGCATTGACTTCTCCTTTCTAACCATGAAAGTCTGGGTGACAACGTTTTCTATTAGAGGGCGTTTTTTATCTACATTGAAAATCTTGGGCTAGCCTCCATGGCTCAGCCTGTAATCCCAGTGCTTTGGGAGGCAGAGGTAAGTGGAATGCCCAAGCCCGCCCAGGCAACTTGGCAGGACCTCATCTCTACAATAAATCAAAAACTAGCCAGGTGTGGTAGCACACGCCTGTAGTTCTGGCTACTTGGAAGACTGAGGCAGAAGGTTCACCAGAGCCTAGCAGGTCAAGGCTGCAGTGGCCATGAGCATGCCACTGCACTCCAGTCGGGGTGATGGAGTGAGACTCCAACTCAAAAAAAAGAAAAAAGAAAAAAGAAAAAAATATTGTTTAGGATAGGCAAATTCAGTAATTGTCTTAGTTAGATCTTATAAGTAACTTGCTACAGTCTCTACATCAGCACTTGCTGCTTCATTTTGCACATTTATATTATGGAAATGGCTTCTTTATACCTTATTAACTAACCTCTGCTAGCTTAAAACCTTTCTTCATCAGCTTCATCTCTTTATACTTTCATAGAATTGAAGAATTGCAACCTTGCTCTGTATTTGACTTTGGTTTAAGAGACTGTTGTGGATCCTTTGCTCTATCTAGACCACTTAAATTATTATTATAATTGTATGATGTTATGTTATCTGTGATCTTTGATGGTACTATTATAATTGC
>NW_007148152.1:0-897 GCF_000164805.1 Carlito syrichta | reverse complement strand
CCAGGTGTGGTAGCACACGCCCAGTAGTTCTGGCTACTTGGAAGACTGAGGTACAAGGTTCACCGGAGCCCAGCAGGTCAAGGCTGCAGTGGCCATGAGCATGCCACTGCACTCCAGTCGGGGTGACGGAGTGAGACTCCAACTCAAAAAAAAGAAAAAAGAAAAAAGAAAAAAATATTGTTTAGGATAGGCAAATTCAGTAATTGTCTTAGTTAGATCTTATAAGTAACTTGCTACAGTCTCTACATCAGCACTTGCTGCTTCATTTTGCACATTTATATTATGGAAATGGCTTCTTTATACCTTATTAACTAACCTCTGCTAGCTTAAAACCTTTCTTCATCAGCTTCATCTCTTTATACTTTCATAGAATTGAAGAATTGCAACCTTGCTCTGTATTTGACTTTGGTTTAAGAGACTGTTGTGGATTCTTTGCTCTATCTAGACCACTTAAATTATTATTATAATTGTTATGATGTTATGTTATCTGTGATCTTTGATGGTACTATTATAATTGCTTGGGGTCACCACAAACCATGCTCATATAAGATGGCAAACTTAATAGATAGGTTTCTTCATATCAGCAATAAAGTTGTTTCACTTTCTTATAATTCATGTGCTCATTGGAGTAGTACTTTAAATTTCTTTCAAAAACATTTGCTCTCACAATGCAGATAACTGGTGCAAGGAGTCTAGCTTTTTGTCTGTCTCAGTTTTTGACATGCCTTTCTCATTAGCTTTAATGATTTCTAGCTTTTTATTTAAAGTGAGAGATGTGCAACTATTTCTCACTTGAACATGTAGAGGTTATTTTAGCACTATTAATTTGACCTAATTTCAATATTATTGTGTCTCAGGGACTAGGGAGGACTGAGGAAAGGGAGAGAGATAGGGAAC
>NW_007148151.1:0-2254 GCF_000164805.1 Carlito syrichta | reverse complement strand
GAAAAAATATTGTTTAGGATAGGCAAATTCAGTAATTGTCTTAGTTAGATCTTATAAGTAACTTGCTACAGTCTCTACATCAGCACTTGCTGCTTCATTTTGCACATTTATATTATGGAAATGGCTTCTTTATACCTTATTAACTAACCTCTGCTAGCTTAAAACCTTTCTTCATCAGCTTCATCTCTTTATACTTTCATAGAATTGAAGAATTGCAACCTTGCTCTGTATTTGACTTTGGTTTAAGAGACTGTTGTGGATTCTTTGCTCTATCTAGACCACTTAAATTATTATTATAATTGTTATGATGTTATGTTATCTGTGATCTTTGATGGTACTATTATAATTGCTTGGGGTCACCACAAACCATGCTCATATAAGATGGCAAACTTAATAGATAGGTTTCTTCATATCAGCAATAAAGTTGTTTCACTTTCTTATAATTCATGTGCTCATTGGAGTAGTACTTTAAATTTCTTTCAAAAACATTTGCTCTCACAATGCAGATAACTGGTGCAAGGAGTCTAGCTTTTTGTCTGTCTCAGTTTTTGACATGCCTTTCTCATTAGCTTTAATGATTTCTAGCTTTTTATTTAAAGTGAGAGATGTGCAACTATTTCTCACTTGAACATGTAGAGGTTATTTTAGCACTATTAATTTGGCCTAATTTCAATATTATTGTGTCTCAGGGACTAGGGAGGACTGAGGAAAGGGAGAGAGATAGGGGAACAGTCAGCAGTGAAGTCAGATCGCACACATTTATCTATTAAGTTTGCCATCTTATATGAGTGTGATTCATGGTAGCCCCCCAAAATTATAATAGTATCATCAAAAATCACTGCTAACAGATTATTACAAATAAAATAATAGGACATTAGAAATATTGTGAAAATTACCGAAGTGTGACAGAGAGACACAAAGTAAATACATATTTAAATGGAAAATATTGCTGATAGACTTGCCTGATGCAGGGTTTCCACAAAGCTTTAATTTGGATAAAAATTTGAAAAGCACTATTTGTACAATAAAGTGAAGATCAATAAAACAAAGTATACCACCTATACAATGATTAAAATGAAAAATTCAATAGCAAACTTCAACAGCAAACTCAATCAAACAGAAAAAACAGTGAGCTTAAATACTAATCAGCAAAGAAGAAAAGACAAAAAAAGAAAAATAATAAAAGAATCCTATAAAATTTATAGGACCATGAAGAGACAAAACCTTTGAATAACAGGAGCTGCAGAAGAAGGAGGAAAAGGGCCTGCAGACATATGTAAAGAAATAATAGCTGAAAATGTTCCTAATCTTGGGAAACACACCAACATCCTGGTACTAGACATGTAGAGGTTCCAATAAAACTCAATCAAAAGAAAAGTTCATCAAGACACATAATAATAAATATAATCAAATATCAAGAACAAATCTGAGAACAATGGATAAGAAACACATCACATGCAAAGGAGTACCATTGCAACTATCAGCATCAATCTCAGCAAAAACCATGTAGTCAGGAGATAGTGGGATGATACATTCAAAATGCTGAAGGAAAAAAAATAACAACCAAGAATACCCAGAAAATTTTTCTTTTAGTAATAAGGGAAAAATGAAAACTTTCCTAGTCAAACAAAAGCTGGAGAGGTTTGTCACCATAAGACCTACCTTACAGGAATTGATAAAGGGAGTTCTTTAAACTGAAGTGAAAGCCCTCTAATTAATAATATAAGACTCATTACAGCACAAAACACCATGATATAAGTAAAACAGAGACATATTCACAATAACCTAGTACTGTAATAATGGTATGTAAAGCAATGTTATTTCGAATATAATGATTAAAAGACAACGCTATTAATAATGACAATTGCTACAATGAATTGTCAAGGTATACACATTACAAAAATGTAAATTCTGACATCAAAAATACAAAATGGAGAAAATGTAAAAATGCAAAGTTTTATGCAATCAACATTAAGTTGTTTCAGCTTGAAATTGGATGTTGTAAGATGTTTTATAAAAACCTCATAGTAAGCTGGGCTCGGTGGCTCAACCTGTAATCCCACGCCTTTGGGAAACTGAAGTGAGTGGATTGCCTGAGCCTGCGGGTTCGAGACCCACCTGGGCAGCGAGACCTCACCTCTACAATAAATCAAAAAATCAACCAGGCATGGGTAGCCCATGCCTGTAATTCTGGCTACTTGGAAGCCTGAGGCAGAGGGATCGCTGGGAGCCCAGCAGGTCAAGGCTGTGGTGG
>NW_007148150.1:0-872 GCF_000164805.1 Carlito syrichta | reverse complement strand
AATAGCTACAATGAATTGTCAAGGTATATACATTACAAAAATGTAAATTCTGACATCAAAAATACAAAATGGAGAAAATGTAAAAATGCAAAGTTTTATGCAATCAACATTAAGTTGTTTCAGCTTGAAATTGGATGTTGTAAGATGTTTTATAAAAACCTCATAGTAAGCTGGGCTCGGTGGCTCAACCTGTAATCCTACGCCTTTGGGAAACTGAAGTGAGTGGATTGCCTGAGCCTGCGGGTTCGAGACCCACCTGGGCAGTGAGACCTCATCTCTACAATAAATCAAAAAATCAACCAGGCATGGTAGCACATGCCTGTAATTCTGGCTACTTGGACGGCTGAGGCAGAGGGATCGCTGGAGCCCAGCAGGTCAAGGCTGTGGTGGCTGGGAGTGGCCACTGCACTCCAGTCTGGGTGACAGCATGAGATTCCAACTCAAAAAAAAAAAAAAAAAACCAAAACAAAACAAAACAAAACCTCATAGTAACCACAAAGAAAAAATCTTTAGTAGTAGCATAAAATCTAAGTGGATAAATTTTAAACTATACCACTACAGAAAACAATCAAAGCACAAAGGAAGAGGAAAAAAGAAACAAATACTTTACCTAACAACCAGAAAACAAGTAGTAAAATGATAGTAATAAGTTTTTACCTGCCAACAATTACCTTGAATTAAATTATCTAATAAAAAACTTAAAATGACTGAACAGAGTTTTTAAAAAGATCAATTATAAGCTGCCTGCAAGAGACTAATCTCACTTTTAAGGACACTTATAGAATTAAAGTAAAGAGATGAAAAATGATGTTCCACATGAATATAAACCAAAAGAAAGCAAGAATAGTAATAAGTCAATCCATAGTATTTGC
>NW_007148149.1:0-934 GCF_000164805.1 Carlito syrichta | reverse complement strand
AACTAACAAAGATCAGACAGAAATAAATGAAATAGTGTTTGAAAAATAATAGAAAACGTTAACAAAATTAAAGCTGAATTTTTGAAAATATAAAACCAGCAAATCTGTAGCTTGACTAATGAAAAGAAAAGACTCAAATAAATGAAACCAGAAATGAAAGAAATGACATTACAACTTATACCACAGAAATACAAAAGATGATAACAGACCACTTTGAATAATTGTATACCAACAAATGGGATAATGCCCCAAGAATAAAATTTTAGACACATGTAATCTACCAAGACTGAATCATAGAGAAATAGGAAATTTGAACAGACCAATAACAAGTGAGAAGAATGAATCAGGATAAGCAATGTAACCCCAGAATTATGGGAGGACAAGGCAGGATTATCTCTTGATGCCAGAAACTCAAGACCAGCCTGGAAAACATGGAAACCATGTCTCTACAAAAAAAAAAAACATAACTAAGAAAATTAGTTAGGAAAGGTAGCACATTTCTGTAGTCCTAGCTACCTGGGAGCCCAGAAATTAGAGGTTGCAGTGAGCTATTGTCACACCACTGCTTTCCAACCTGGGTGACACAGTGTTACTCTATATAAAAAAAAAATTACTAAATCAGTAATTTAAGTTATTCCACTAAAAAAAGAAATGTCAGGACCTAAGGGTCTTACTGATTAATTCTTCCAAACACTGAAAGAACAATATTGATGCTTCTTAAACTCTTTCAAAAATTCAAAGAGAAAAAAATACTTTCAAACTCTTTTCATAGGTCAGCATTACCCTGATATCGAAGCCACACAAGAATGTAACAAGAAACTATTACAGGTCAATAGCCTTAATGAACATAGATGTAAATTTCCTCAACAAAATAATAACAAAATAGACTGAGTGTGGTGACTCATGCCTATATCCCAGCACTTTGAGAGGCCAA
>NW_007148148.1:0-3667 GCF_000164805.1 Carlito syrichta | reverse complement strand
AAAACAAACAAACTCATAGAAGCAGATCATAAAATGCTGATTACAGAGGCTGGGGATATAGAAAATTGAGAAATGATTGTAAGGGAAACAAAATCTCAGATAGAAAAAATAATACTTTTTTGAGATACATTTCATAGTGTGGTGAATATAGTTAGTAATAGTATATTACATATTTTAAAATTACCATGAGAGTACATTACAAATGTTATCACCACAAAAAGTAAGTATTTCAGGTAATGTATATGTTATTTAACTTCACTGAATTACTCCACATTGTAATCATATATTATAGCATCACTTTGTAACTTATAAATATATACAATTATAAATGTCAATTTACAGTAAAATAAAATAGAGAACATAGAAAAGGAAGGAAGAAAAGAGAGAAAGAAGGAGAGAAAAAAAGAGCAAGAAAGAAAAACGATGATCATGTATGTGCCTAATCCTGAATTGTACCCATGTTTAGAATAAAAAGAAAGAAAGAAGGAAAGGGAGAGAATAAAAAAAAGAAAGAAAAGCAATCCAGGTTCAGTGTCCCATGCCTGTGATCCAGTCTGGAATTCGAGACCAGCCTGAACAACATAGTGAGTGCATTCCTGTGGTCAAAGCCTCTTGGGAAACTGAGACCAGAGGATTGCTTAAATCCAAGAGTTTGAGGCTGCAGTGAACTGTCATGCCTGGGAAACAAAGCAAGACCCTATATCAAAAAGAAAAGAATGAAGAGGAAAGGAGAGGAAGGGAGAAGAGGGGAGGGGAGAAGAGAAAATACTTCTATAGTTTTTAAATAAAGGAAATTCCTGTGCAATGGAAAAAAATAGGAGAGCATATCCTACAATGAAGGAGAAAGAGATGGAGTGAAGAACTTTAAATAAGAGGAACATTGTAAGAGAAGAAAAGTAGAAAAAGGTACATAATGATAAAACAATGAGTTTGTAGTCATTTGCAACTATTATCTGTACAAAGCAGGAAGAAAAGCCATCTGCCAAGAGTATTTGGAAGGAAAGGAGAAGGGAGGATGCAGGGTGATTAAAGAAGAGTAGAGAATGTGGGAAGCAGCCTTGTGAAGACAAGCTGACCACGGAAACAGAATAGAATTTTCCCACAGTGTGGACAGCCTTGTTGAAATTGCTGACCCTGAATTTACAGTGGCATCCATCTATATGCATAACCTTCAGCAGCAGCCCAGATGGCAAACAGTTTTAGTGGACATGTTGAAAAGACAGTAAATTAACAGAGTTGAGGATTCTAGCAAAATTTGGACTAATTTTTCCTGGGACTCCAAGCCAGATATGGAATAACCTAGAAATAATAAGAAAGTAGTAGTTACAGTCTGTGTTTATAGACTAAAGAGGAATCAATGGAAATGGACAAATTTAAGATACAATAGAGAAGATAATTAATGGATACTTAATAATTAAAGTCCCTGAGGAGAAAGAAAAGAGTGGAAACCAATGCACAGGCAAACGGATTTTTGTTTTTTGGAGTTGGAGTCTCACTCTGTCACCGAGGCTGGAGTGCAGTGGCATGCTCATGGCCACCACAGTCTCAACCTGCTGGACTCATGCTATCCTTCCACCTCAGCCTTTGAAGTAGCAGGAACTATAGGCATGTGCTACCACACCTGGCTTATTTTTTTAATTTATTGTAGAGACAAGGTCTCACCAAGTTGGCCAGGCTAGTCTTGAACCTCTAAGCTCAGGCAATCCTCTCACCTCAGCCTCCCAAAGTGCTGGGATTACAGACTTCAGTCACCATACCCAGCCTCTGCAAATGGATTTTTTAAGAAGGAAAGACCCATGTCCTTAATAGACCGTGAGGAAGGACATAAGGATTGATATCGGTGCAGGGTCATAGTAAATTAAGATTTAAATGATCTATTAAAGCAGCTTATCATTTTTGGTAAAATAAAATTTGATTAAAAAAAGAAAGACTTTAGCTAGGTGCCTCGTTTTCAGAGAAAAATTTTATACTGAGTTAATTAAAAAACATATTGGAAATCATAATGGATTTAATTGGGCATAATCAACCCACCATGAAAAACATAGTTTACAAATTTGAAAATGCACATAAATTTTCTACAACATGCATTTTTTAAAAATGCAGTTCTCTCTAACACATACATTTAGTCTGAAGGTTATAAGTCAACCTCCACAAAACAAACAGGATTTCTAGTTGTGTGTATAGCCTCAAGCTCCAGTTACATTTTCTAGTTAAGTCTGAATTAAAGAAAATGGTTCTTATCGCTAAAAAAACCCCGGAGATCCTTGAAATGACAGACTTCTGGGTTGGGGCAGGGAAAGTACAAAGTGAACCTGAAACATCTTGAACCAGAGAGTATGTAAGTGCAGCAAAGTGATAGAACTATGTCAAAAAGGATTTAGGAGCTAGACCAAAGAAGCTACTCCAGGACAAATCTGGAATAACGTGAGCACTAAAATTAATAATGATGGCAATGGTGGTATAGATAATGCTTGTACCCCCCAACTCAAAATTATATTAAATCCTAATGTCCAATTTTAATAATATTTGAAGGTGAAGTCTTTGAAAGGCTGTTAGGTCATGAGGGTGGAGCCCTTATGAATGAGATTACTCATATCAAACAAACTTCAAAGAACTTATAGGCACCTTCCATCACACGAGATTAAAGGGAACAGGCATCTATGAACCAGGAAGTAGCCTCTTACCAAATCTTGAATCTGTTGATGCCTTGATCTTGGACTTCCCAGTCTCCAGAACTGTGAATAATAAATTTATTTGTACAAGTCACCCAATCTATGGTATTTTGTTGTAGCAGCCTAAACTGACTAAGACAAGTAAATTATAATTCACTGAATTTTTTACATCTATGAGTCCATATTGACACTAAATAAAGAGAAAAGGGCATATATTAAAGATTGAAATTGTATCTCTCAAAATTCAAATACTGAAGTCTTAATATGGAGTTTTGTCAAAGCAGCCCTGACAAACTAATTCAGAAGGAAAACTCTTACCTATAATAAACATAAAATAAATTATAGAATTTGAAATTCATCATTCCAAAATAATTATATTAATAATTGCTGGAGTCCAGTTCCAGCCAGGATCAGGGTACTCCAAAGGTGGAGATTGCGTCGGTGATTGAGGGGAAGAAGAAAGACAGAGAGAGAGAGAGAGAGAGAGAGAGAGAGAGAGAGAGAGAGAGAGAGAGAGAGAGAGAAAGAGACTGGACCCCAGTGTAGTGCAGAAGCCATGTGTGTTATTAGGAATGACAATGGGTCTTTATACACAAAGTCAGATGTGGGAGGGGCGTCCCCCACCCACCAGAAACCTTAATCCATGAAAACTTAATCAATGATTGCCTTTAAACCCTTTTCATATGATAATCTTAAAATCCCATAACAAAGGATAACCCAATCTGTGACTGATATATTCTATAAACCTTTTTCATCCTAAGCTGATTGATTTATGCCAAGTTAAACAATTCTATAGAAGCTTAAGTATTTACTTTACAAACGAAAGTGGCCCATCCCAGAATGTTTGGAATGTGGCCCAGTCCAAAGTTCATAGTGGGCTACCTGCAAGCAACCCAGCCGCATTCTTTGAACAAAATGACTGTCTTCTAAAACTATATTCTACAATTTTCACCTTCAATAAATCCTAAGATCATGACCCAGAAGCCTGTGATCAA
>NW_007148147.1:0-12672 GCF_000164805.1 Carlito syrichta | reverse complement strand
CCTGTAATTCTGGCTACTTGGAAGCCTGAGGCAGAGGGATCGCTGGAGCCCAGCAGGTCAAGGCTGTGGTGGCTGGGAGTGGCCACTGCACTCCAGTCTGGGTGACAGCATGAGATTCCAACTCAAAAAAAAAAAAAAAACCCAAAACAAAACAAAACAAAACCTCATAGTAACCACAAAGAAAAAATCTTTAGTAGTAGCATAAAATCTAAGTGGATAAATTTTAAACTATACCACTACAGAAAACAATCAAAGCACAAAGGAAGAGGAAAAAAGAAACAAATACTTTACCTAACAACCAGAAAACAAGTAGTAAAATGATAGTAATAAGTTTTTACCTGCCAACAATTACCTTGAATTAAATTATCTAATAAAACACTTAAAATGACTGAACAGAGTTTTTAAAAAGATCAATTATAAGCTGCCTGCAAGAGACTAATCTCACTTTTAAGGACACTTATAGAATTAAAGTAAAGAGATGAAAAATGATGTTCCACATGAATATAAACCAAAAGAAAGCAAGAATAGTAATAAAGTCAATCCATAGTATTTGCAAGGTTTGGTCCTAAGACCGCTGCAGATACTAAAACTGTCAAATATTCAAGTCGCATTTTTATTTTTATTCTTGTATAATTATAGTGTAATAATTTTTCAAATATTTTCTTTATCTACAATTGGTTGAATACACAATTGCAGGACACATGAATTTGAAAGAACAACTGTCCTTACATCAGATAAAGTAGACTTTAAGTCAAGAACTATTAGAAGAGAAAAAGAAGAACATTATATAATAATAAAGTCAATTCATCAATTTCACTCTTCAGCTATAGCAATTATAGTTTAGCTACACCTAACGAGAGAGTACCTAAATATATAAACCCAATATTAGAAGTTCTGAAAGAAGAGATAGGTTGCAAAACAAATAATAGTAAAGAACTTCAATGCTACATTTTCAACAGCAGACTGATCATCCTGACAGAAAATTAGTTAGAAAATTTTGGACTTGAACAACACTTTAAGCCAAATGAACCTAACAGACACATACAGAGCATTCCTTCTAACAGGAAGAGAATAAACATTCTTCTCAAGAGCACAAAGAACAGTATTCAGAATAGATCACGTGTAAGGACACAAAACAATTCTTAGAAAATCTAGGAATATTGAAATTATAGCAAGTGTCTTTTTCTGATTAATTGAATGAAACTAGAAATCAAAATAATAGGAATTTAAGAAAAATCACAAATACATGGAAATTAAGCAACACACACCAGAACAACCAATGGGTTAATAAATTTAAAACAAAATTTTAAAGTATTGAGACAAACAAGAATAAAAATGCAATGCACCAAAACCTAAGGGATCCAGCAAGATCATTTCTAAGAGAAAAATTTATTGTAGTAAATGCCTGTATCAAAAAGGAGGAAACATATCAAATAAGCAATTTAATGTTAATCCTCAAGGAGCAAGGAAAAGAAGAGCAAACTAAGCCCAAAGTTATCAGAAGGAAAAAAACTAACAAAGATCAGACAGAAATAAATGAAATAGTGTTTGAAAAATAATAGAAAACGTTAACAAAATTAAAGCTGAATTTTTGAAAAATAAAAACGGCAAATCTGTAGCTTGACTAATAAAAAGAAAAGACTCAAATAAATGAAACCAGAAATGAAAGAAATGACATTACAACTTATATCACAGAAATACAAAAGATGATAACAGACCACTTTGAATAATTGTATCCCAACAAATGGGATAATGCCCCAAGAATAAAATTTTAGACACATGTAATCTACCAAGACTGAATCATAGAGAAGTAGGAAATTTGAACAGACCAAAAACAAGTGAGAAGAATGAATCAGGATAAGCACTGTAACCCCAGAACTATGGGAGGACAAGGCAGGATTATCTCTTGAGGCCAGAAACTCAAGACCAGCCTGGAAAACATGGAAACCATGTCTCTACAAAAAAACAAAAACATAACTAAGAAAATTAGTTAGGAAAGGTAGCACATTTCTGTAGTCCTAGCTACCTGGGAGCCCAGAAATTAGAGGTTGCAGTGAGCTATTGTCACACCACTGCTTTCCAACCTGGGTGACACAGTGATACTCTATATAAAAAAAAATTACTAAATCAGTAATTTAAGTTATTCCACTAAAAAAAGAAATGTCAGGACCTAAGGGTCTTACTGATTAATTCTTCCAAACACTGAAAGAACAATATTGATCCTTCTTAAACTCTTTCAAAAATTCAAAGAGGAAAAAATACTTTCAAATTCTTTTCATAGGTCAGCATTACCCTGATATCAAAGCCACACAAGAATGTAACAAGAAAATATTACAGGTCAATAGCCTTAATGAACATAGGTGTAAATTTCCTCAACAAAATAATAGCAAAATAGACTGAGTGTGGTGACTCATGCCTATAATCCCAGCACTTTGAGAGGCCAAAGCAAGAGAATTTCCTAAGCTCATGGGTTCGAGACCAGCCTGGGCAACATGGTGAGACCTTGTCTTTACAATAAAATAAAAAAAAATTAGCCAGACATGGTAGCTACTTGGAAGGCTGAAGTAGAAGGGTTGCTGTAGCCCACCAGGTCGATGCTGTGGTGGCCATGGGTTTGCCACTGCACTCCAGCCTGGGCAAAGGAGCGAGACTCCAACTAAAAAAAAAAAAAACTAGTGAAATAAATTCAACACCTTAAAATGATCACCCAACATAATCAAGTGGGATTTATGACTAGATACAAGGATGATTCAATATACTCAGATCAATATACATGATACATCACATCACACAATAAGAGACAGAAGCCATATGATCATCTTAGATACAGAAAAAGCATTTGGAAAAAACCATCCTTTCATAATAAAAACTCTCATCAAATTAGGTATAGAAAAAAGGCTCCCAAATGCAATAAAAGCTATATATGAGAAACTCACAGGTGACATTATACTCATTGGTCAAAAATTGATAGTCTTTCCTCTAAGATCTAGAACAAGGTAGGGATGTTCACTGTCACCACTTCAATTCAACATAGTATTGGAAGTCATTGCCAGAGCAATTAGACAAGAAAAAGAAATAAAAGGCATCCAGATAGGAAACAAAGAAGTGAAGTTGTCATTGTTTGCTGATAACATGATCTTATAGAAAAAAATTATAAAGACTCGACCAAAAAAACTATTTGAACTAATAAATTCTGGAAAGTTGCAGAATATAAAATATTCTAATAACACACTAATGTTATTAGCAATCCTAAACATTGATAACAAACTGCCCTCTCCCCCAAAACAAACAAACAAAAACAAAACCTAGAAAACAATTTCATTTACAATAGCTACAAAAAGCAAAAGTAAAATACTCAGAAAGAAATTTAACCAGGCAGGTGAAAGACCTGTATATTGGAAACTTTAAAACATTGATGAAGAAAAAAAGACAAAAATAAGTGGAAAAATATGCTATGTTCATAGAATCAAATAATATTGCAGACTCACTCCAACCACTATCAAACTCGATTTTCATGAAAATCGAAAAAACAACTCTAAAATCACATGGAACCACACAAAAAAATATTAAACTCCCAAAGCAATCATGGCCAAAAAGAACAAAGCTAGAGGTATCAAATTTCTTGGTTCCAAATCTATACTAATTAGGGTTGGGGAGGCACAAAATTAATTATGGTACCTGATCTCAAACCAAGAAATGTGGGGACCAAAGGGAAGCCCAGACTTTACCTGTACAATGTCCACTTGTATACCTAATCTTGAATTGTACCACACATTGTTAAAATAAAATATATAAAAAATAAGAAAACAAAGCTATACTAATTAAAACAGCATGATATTGGCATAAAAATAGACACATTGACCAATTGAACAGAATCAAGAGCCCAGAAATGAAACCACACATGTGCACTCAACTATTATTTTTTTTTTTTTACAAAAGTGTCAAGAATACAGAATTGGAATATAATCGTCTTTTCAATAAACGGTGTTGGGAAAATTGGATATCCACATGGAATAGAATGAAATTGGAACATTATCTCACACCATATTTTTGAAAAATTTCAAAATAGGTTAAACTTAAATGTAGTACCAGAAACTGTAAAACTACTAGAAAAAAAAATGGGAAAAAACTACGCAATAATAGTTTGGGCAATGATTTTTTGGATTTAACCCCAAAAGTGCAGGCAGCAAAAATAAAAATTGAGAAATGGAATTGTATTAAGCTAAAAAAACTTCTACATAGCAAAGGAAACAATTGCCAGAGGGAACACAATATATAAATAGAGAGAAAAAGTTAGCAATCTATACATCCAATAATAATTTATTATCCAAAATATATAAGGAACTACATAAATTCAATAGCAGGGAGCAACAATAAAAAAATTAAATATGGGCAAGAGACCTGAAAGTTATTTCTCAAAAGAAGACATACAAATGGCAAATATATATGTGAAAAAATTTTCATCATTACCAGTCATTAGAAAAATGAAAATCAATAACACAATGAGATATCACCACACACTAGTCAGAATGCTTATTAACAAAAATGTGAAAGACAAAAGGTGCTGATGAGGATGTAGAGAAAAGGGAGCCTTTCTATACTGTTGATATAAATGTAAATTAGTATAGACGTTGTAGAAAACAGTATGGAGGTTCCTCAAAAAAACTGAAAATAAAATTACCATATGATCTAGGAATCCCTCTTCTGAGTATTCAGCCAGAAGTTTTGAAATCAGTTTGTTGATCACATGTCTGCACTCTCATGTTCACTGAAACACTATTTACAGTATATAGTTAATCTAAATTTCCTTTAACAGATAAACAGATAAAGAATTGTGGTATATATGCACTATTCAATAATATCCAGTCTTTAAAAAGGAAGAAAATTTGTAATTTTCAATAACATGAATGGAATTAGCATTATGCTAAGTTAAATAAGCAGGCATTCAAATGCCATATGAAATCATTTGTTTGTGGAATCTAAAACAATCAAACTCTTAGAAGCAGATCATAAAATGTTGATTACAGAGGCTGGGGATAGAGAAAATTGAGAAATGATTGTAAGGGAAACAAAATCTCAGATAGAAAAAATAATACTTTTTTGAGATACATTTCATAGTGTGGTGAATATAGTTAGTAATAGTATATTACGTATTTCAAAATTGCCATGAGAGTACATTACAAATGTTATCACCACAAAAAGTAAGTATTTCAGGTAATGTATATGTTATTTACCTTGACTGAATTACTCCACATTGTAATCATATGTTATAGCATCACTTTGTAACCTATAAATATATACAACTATAAATGTCAATTTACAGTAAAATAAAATAGAGAACATAGAAGAGGAAGGAAGAAAAGAGAGAAAGGAGAGAAAAAAAGAGCAAGAAAGAAAAACGATGATCATGTATGTGCCTAATCCTGAATTGTACCCATGTTTAGAATAAAAAGAAAGAAAGAAGGAAAGGGAGAGAAGAAAAGAAAGAAAGAAAAGCAATCCAGGTTCAGTGTCCCATGCCTGTGATCCAGTCTGGAATTCGAGACCAGCCTGGACAAAATAGTGAGTGCATTCCTGTGGTCAAAACCTCTTGGGAAACCGAGACCAGAGGATTGCTTAAATCCAAGAGTTTGAGGCTGCAGTGAACTGTCATGCCTGGGAAACAAAACAAGACCCTATATCAAAAAGAAAAGAATGAAGAGGAAAGGAGAAGAAGGGAGAAGAGGGGAGGGGAGAAGAGAAAATATTTGTATAGTTTTTAAATAAAGGAAATTCCTGTGCAATGGAAAAAAAATAGGAGAGCATATCCTACAATGAAGGAGAAAGAGATGGAGTGAAGAACTTTAAATAAGAGGAACATTGTAAGAGAAGAAAAGTAGAAAAGGGTACATAATGATAAAACAATGAGTTTGTAGTCATTTGCAACTATTATCTGTACAGAGCAGGAAGAAAAGCCATCTGCCAAGAGTATTTGGAAGGGAAGGAGAAGGGAGGATGCAGGGTGATTAAAGAAGAATAGAGAATGTGGGAAGCAGCCTTGTGAAGACAAGCGGACCATAGAAACAGAATAGAATTTTCCCACAGTTTGGACAGCCTTGTTGAGATTGCTGACCCTGAATTTACAGTGGCATCCATCTATATGCATAACCTTCAGCAGCAGCCCAGATGGCAAACAGTTTTAGTGGACATGTTGAAAAGACAGTAAATTAACAGAGTTGAGGATTCTAGCAAAATTTTGACTAATTTTTCCTGGGACTCCAAGCCAGATATGGAATAACCTAGAAATAATAAGAAAGTAGTAGTTACAGTCTGTGTTTATAGACTAAAGAGGAATCAATGGAAATGGACAAATTTAAGATACAATAGAGAAGATAATTAATGGATACTTAATAATTAAAGTCCCTGAGGAGAAAGAAAAGAGTGGAAACCAATGCACAAGCAAATGGATTTTTGTTTTTTGGAGTTGGAGTCTCACTCTGTCACCCAGGCTGGAGTGCAGTGGCATGCTCATGGCCACCACAGTCTCAACCTGCTGGACTCATGCTATCCTTCCACCTCAGCCTTTGAAGTAGCAGGAACTATAGGCATGTGCTACCACACCTGGCTTATTTTTTTAAATTTATTGTAGAGACAAGGTCTCACCAAGTTGACCAGGCTAGTCTTGAACCTCTAAGCTCAGGCAATCTTCTCACCCCAGCCTCCCAAAGTGCTGGGATTACAGACTTCAGCCACCATACACAGCCTCTGCAAATGAATTTTTTAAGAAGGAAAGACCCATGTCCTTAATAAACCGTGAGGAAGTACATAAGGATTGATATCGGTGCAGGGTCATAGTAAATTAAGATTTAAATGATCTATTAAAGCAGCTTATCATTTTTGGTAAAATAAAATTTGATTAAAAAAAGAAAGACTTTAGCTAGGTGCCTCGTTTTCAGAGAAAAATTTTATACTGAGTTAATTAAAAAACATATTGGAAATCATAATGGATTTAATTGGGCATAATCAACCCACCATGAAAAACATAGTTTACAAATTTGAAAAAGCATATAAATTTTCTACAACATGCATTTTTAAAAAATGCAGTTCTCTCTAACACATACATTTAGTCTGAAGGTTATAAGTCAACCTCCACAAAACAAACAGGATTTCTAGTTAGTGTGTATAGCCTCAAGCTCCAGTTACATTTTCTAGTTAAGTCTGAATTAAAGAAAATGGTTCTTATCGCTAAAAAAACCCCAGAGATCCATGAAATGACAGACTTCTGGGTTGGGGCAGGGAAAGTACAAAGTGAACCTGAAACATCTTGAACCAGAGAGTATGTAAGTGCAGCAAAGTGATAGAACTATGTCAAAAAAGATTTAGGAGCTAGACCAAAGAAGCTACTCCAGGACAAATCTGGAATAACGTGAGCACTAAAATTAATAATGATGGCAATGGTGGTATAGATAATGCTTGTACCTCCCCACTCAAAATTATATTAAATCCTAATGTCCAATTTTAATAATATTTGAAGGTGAAGTCTTTGAAAGGCTGTTAGGTCATGAGGGTGGAGCCCTCATGAATGAGATTACTCATATCAAACAAACTTCAAAGAACTTATAGGCACCTTCCATCACATGAGATTAAAGGGAACAGGCATCTATGAACCAGGAAGTAGCCTCTTACCAAATCTTGAATCTGTTGATGCCTTGATCTTGGACTTCCCAGTCTCCAGAACTGTGAATAATAAATTTATTAGTACAAGTCACCCAATCTATGGTATTTTGTTGTAGCAGCCTAAACTGACTAAGACAAGTAAATTATAATTCACTGAATTTTTTACATCTATGAGTCCATATTGACACTAAATAAAGAGAAAAGGGCATATATTAAAGATTGAATTGTATCTCCCAAAATTCAAATACTGAAGTCCTAATATGGTGTTTTGTCACAGCAGCTTTGACAAACTAATTCAGAAGGAAAACTCTTACCTATAGTAAACATAAAACAAATTATAGAATTTGAAATTCATCATTCCAAAATAATTATATTAATAATTGCTGGAATCCAGCTTCAGCCGGGATCAGGGTACTCCAAATGTGGAGATGGCGTCGGCGATTGAGGGGAAGAAGAAAGACAGAGAGAGAGAGAGAGAGAGAGACTGGACCCCAGTGTAGTGCAGAAGCCATATGTGTTATTAGGAATGACAATGGGTCTTTATACACAAAGTCAGATGTGGGAGGGGCGTCCCCCACCCACCAGAAACCTTAATCCATGAAAACTTAATCAATGATTGCCTTTAAACCGTTTTCATATGATAATCTTAAAATCCCATAACAAAGGATAACCCAATCTGTGACTGATATATTCTATAAACCTTTTTCATCCTAAGCTGATTGATTTATGCCAAGTTAAACAATTCTATAGAAGCTTAAGTATTTACTTTACAAACAAAAGTGGCCCATCCCAGAATGTTTGGAATGTGGCCCAGTACAAAGTTCATAGTGGGCTACCTGCAAGCAACCCAGTCGCATTCTTTGAACAAAATGGCTGTCTTCTAAAACTATATTCTACAATTTACACCTTCAATAAATCCTAAGATCATGACCCAGAAGCCTGTGACCAATACTAAGGCTCTTAGATGTGACCCGAGTTTGAATTATAAGTTGTGTGAAAGCCAAAACTGCAGTTTGTGGAAGAATGGGAGCAATGAGCTTCTAAAGTTAGCTTGTGCTCATCCCAGTCTCAGAGTTTTTATGTTTTGAGCTCATAGGAGCTTAATCTGGTTAGTGCTGAGTAGAAAGGGGGAGAAAATGGGGTCAATAGCTCCCGTACGCATCCTAGTGGTCTTGGGGTCAACAGCCCTTCCTGATCCCTAATGCTAAGTGGGCCTCCATAGCCAGCTCCCAACAAATAATAAACGACTTAAGCAAAAACCATCAGTGGGTGCTAAAATGTATTGAGTAAAAGTGATTAGGTACAAAACACACAATTTTGTGGGAATCTCCCACATATTACTTTATAATTAATTAAGAAACAGAAACTTTACAATGGATAAATCTTGTGAACACCACTTTATCCAAGGATCAAAGCCAACATCACCAGTAAATGAGACAAACTTGTGAAAGATAAAACTTATACACATAACATAACCTAAATCTAATCATGAAGAAACATCACAGAACCCAATTTGAGATAACTTTTATGATATAACTGCCCTGCTTTTTTTTTTTAAAAAATCATTATCATGAAATTTAAAAGAGACTGCTCCAAATTAAAGAAAATAAAATTACATGAAAACTAAATGTAATAAAATATATGATGCTAGATTGATTCTCAAATCAGAAAAGTAAGTTTCTACAAAAAATATTATTAGGACAATTGTTTGTCAAATTTATGAAATGCAAATGTAAATTTCCAGGACCAATTTGCACCATTGTATCAGAAATTGTGTAGAGAGGGACAGCCAGCAATCTTTGTTTTTAACAAGTTCTACAGTTGACTCTGATGCATACATTGAGAACTACTGTGATAGATAGTAGTAGTATGTCAATATTAAATTTCTTAGATTTTGTCATTATACTAGGATTACACAAATAAATACCCATATTCTTAAGAAGATTATATGTTGAAGCATTTAGAGGTAAAGGGTTGCATTAGTAATCTGTTACCAAGTAAGCAAATTATACCAGCATTTAGTGACTTAAAGCAACACACATTTATCATCTCACAGTTTTTGTGAGTCAGGAGCCTGAACACAGCTTACCCTGGTTCATGTAGCTCAAGCTTTCTCAGTAGGTTGCAGTCAAGCTGTTTTCAGGACTATGGTCTCACCTGAAAACTCAATTGTGTGTGGCAGGGGACTTTTCCAATCTCACTCATGTGGTTGTTGGGAGGACTTAGTTTCTTGCCGACATAGACTCCATAGATAGCCTGTATCTCCTGACATGAGAGCTAGTGACCTAAAAGAAAGCAGGAACAGCAGAGAGAGAAAGTGCCCTAGAAGGTATATTCTGCTTGTAAACTCATCTCAAAAGTAATATCTGATCATTTCTCTTGTATTCTCTTCACTTCAAGTGAGCTAGCAGGTCTAGTCTGCACTCAGTGGGAGGAGATTACACAAGGGTATGAATACCAAGAGGTGGGATCATTGAGCACTGTCTTAGAAGTTACCTAAACAAAGGATGTCATATCCACACTGATTATAAAATGGGTCCATAAAAATAAGAATAATAAGGGTAATATATTTATGTGGGTATTGTGAAAAATATAAATTCACTGTAGCATTCTGTAATAGTACAATACTGCAACTCTTCTGTAAGCTTGAAAATTTTTCAAAGTAAAATGTTAAAAAAGAGAAAACAGAACATAAAACAAAAGTATCCATAATACAGTTTAGATTCATACTGAAAATTATATTTTGAGGTAATTATTTTAATACACAATTTTCCAATAAAGAACAATACTTATTTTCTAAACAAAATTTTATAATGTATATTTTTTTAGTCAGTGTCTTTCTTTTACCCAGGTTGCCATGCAGTGACATGATCTAATTACTTTACTGCCAATATCTGCTTTCCCTGCATTCCAAAGCTATGTGACTGATAACATCCTGGTACTTACTGTCAATGTTTGCTTTTCTAAGACTGCATTTCAGAGGCAAGTGATTAACAACATCTTGATAGTGACTGGTTTAGTGAGGACATCTGCACTTCAAGGCTGTGGGACCAAGAGCCCCCAACAATGCAGACATCTGCCCCTCAAGGCCAGGTAATCAACCCCTCAAGTTCCCTAAACTGCTTCTCAGAGCCCAATAAGCATCAACTGGGGTTTTATAAGGGGCTGCAAGAGAACAAAACTGCTGGTTCTTCTTTAAGCCCAGCCTTTCTTTCCTATCCCTCTAACACATTTTTTTTAGTCACTCATCTCATCCTTTCTCCACATTTGCCTTACAGTAGGTAGTGTGGGAAATAAAGAGAAGCCTTTGGACATGGAGAAATGGTGAGTGCAGGAAATCAGCACTCCAGCCATGGACTGGGAGGGTCTCCTGAGCCCCATGATACAGCATTCTACATGGGAAATGACCCAGATATGACACAACTAGGGGCTGCCAGAGTCCACATAGAACTGAAAAACCCAACAGCCTTTATTTACCCCAAGGGCAAATTCTTCCACTACCTGGTAGTTCCTGTTTGGGACAGGCTTCAGCAAGAGACCCTGTTGCTGAATAAACTTTTGAGTTCTGAGCATGGCCAGTCTCTAGCAAGGGAAAGGGAACCAGGAGGACCTCTGTCATCTGGGGTAACCCCCTATATCTCTATCTCTTGTGTGAACAACTGTCTGTAACAGATAGCTCTGCCATTCTGCAGTGCTGCCACAGAACCCAGGGAATTCATTCCCCTTTCCAATTCACACTGAGTGTGCACAGTCCAGTCCAAACCAGGTCACAGAAGACTGCTGCTGAAAGAAGGAACTTTGGGTTCTGAGCACGGCTATTCTGTCAGGGGAAGGGGAGCTGCGGTTTCTCACCGAGTAGCTCTACCTCTATTAAAATAATTTAACCTTTATGGAATTATTTTTATGTTACCTAATCTGGTTATATGGATATATATTCACCATCTAAGAAAAGATCAACAATTAAAAAAACCTGATTTTCTGTTATTCTATTTTCATATCACTAAAGAATCATTACACTATGAGTAAAGCAGCACTGTATACTAGATAAAACATAGACCTAAAGCAAACAATCATAGATAGTATCATTACTGTTATAACAGGTAAGTAGGAGACACAGAACTTTACAAAGGAGGAAGAAAATTGCTGAACCTATGTACCTCATGCCTTCCCAGAGAATAAATACTGCCTAGAATTTTACAGGCAGTATAAGAATTGTACCCCACATCTATATAATAAAAAAGTAAATAATATAATAAAAAAAGAAATTGCCAAACAGATGAGGAAAGTTAGTGAACATGTGTGGGGCTCAGAGGCCAGAAGCACCACTGCTTCAGAAAGTATAAAAGACATTACCTAGGACAGGTGAACAGAGGCCAGACCACACTTGGCTTCACAGTGGCTAAGAAGCTTGAATTTAATTTTTTAGGCTTTGGTGACTACTAAAAAGTTTAACAGAGGAGGCAGGTCATGAACTCTTTGCTAGGTTCAGGTTAGGAATTATAAAATATAATGAAACGACATTAACAACAACAAAAGTAAAGATAGAATTAATACATGTGCAGGGCATAAAATGGCCAGATCTTGTGTCTGATTAGATATGCAAGCTGAGGTGTTGAAGGAAAGGGAGAGACAAGTAAAGCATGAGTCCCAGATACAACGTGTATTGGGTAAAAGCCCAATTCTTTCTCTGCCATACATTGTGGGTTTCATTGTGGGCTCTCAAACAGGAAGTGAGAAGAAATACCTTTAAGGTCCCTCTGGCACAATCTCCCTGTAGTCCTACATTTTGGATCTAGCCTTTCTGTAACACAGAAAGAGGAGCAGCACCAATGTTAAACAGAGGGTTGGAGGGACAAAGATCACTCAGAAATAGCCCAGACTTGCAATTGAAGGCATTGAATGCAAATAGCCATATATTATCAAATATCTTTAAATATGGACTTATTGATAAGTTTGAGACCTCATCTATCCATCTCATGTTTGAAATAAAATAAGAATATAAGTTCTCCAAGAAAG
>NW_007148146.1:0-4293 GCF_000164805.1 Carlito syrichta | reverse complement strand
AGTTGTGTGAAGCCAAAACTGCAGTTTGTGGAAGAATGGGAGCAATGAGCTTCTAAAGTTAGCTTGTGTTCATCCTGGTCTCAGAGTTTTTATGTTTTGAGTTCACAGGAGCTTAATCTGCTTAGTGCTGAGTAGAAAGGGGGAGAAAATGGGGTCAATAGCTCCCGTACGCATCCTAGTAGTCTCGGGGTCAACAGCCCTTCCTGATCCCTAATGCTAAGTGGGCCTCCATAGCCAGCTCCCAACAAATAATAAATGACTTAAGCAAAAACCATCAGTGGGTGCTAAAATGCATTAAGTAAAAGTGATTAGGTACAAAACACACAATTTTGTGGGAATCTCCCACATATTACTTAATAATTAATTAAGAAACAGAAACTTTACAATGGATAAATCTTGTGAACACCACTTTAGCCAAGGATCAAAGCCAACATCACCAGTAAATGGGACAAACTTGTGAAAGATAAAACTTATACACATAACATAACCTAAATCTAATAATGAAGAAACATCACAGAACCCAATTTGAGATAATTTTTATGATATAACTGACCTGCTTTTTTTTTTTAAAACATCATTATCATGAAATATAAAAGAGACTGCTCCAAATTAAAGAAAATAAAATTACATGAAAACTAAATGTAATAAAACATATGATGCTAGATTGATTCTCAAATCAGAAAAGTAAGTTTCTACAAAAAATATTATTAGGACAATTGTTTGTCAAAATTTATGAAATGCAAATGTAAATTTCCAGGACCAATTTGCACCATTGTATCAGAAATTGTGTAGAGAGGGACAGCCAGCAATCTTTGTTTTTAACAAGTTCTACAGTTGACTCTGATGCATACATTGAGAACTACTGTGATAGATAGTAGTAGTATGTCAATATTAAATTTCTTAGATTTTGTCATTATACTATGATTACACAAATGAATACCCATATTCTTAAGAGATATATGTTGAAGCATTTAGAGGTAAAGGGTTGCATTAGTAATCTGTTACCTAGTAAGCAAATTATACCAACATTTAGTGACTTAAATCAACACACATTTATTATCTCACAGTTTTTGTGAGTCAGGAGTCTGAACACAGCTTACACTGGTTCATGTAGCTCAAGCTTTCTCAGTAGGTTGCAGTCAAACTGTTTTCAGGACTATGGTCTCACCTGAAGACTCAATTTTGTGTGGCAGGGGACTTTTCCAATCTCACTCATGTGGTTGTTGGGAGGACTTAGTTTCTTGCCGACATAGACTCCATAGATAGCCTGTATCTCCTGACATGAGAGCTAGTGACCTAAAAGAAAGCAAGAACAGCAGAGAGTGAAAGTGCCCTAGAAGGTATATTCTGCTTGTAAACTCATCTCAAAAGTAATATCTGATCATTTCTCTTGTATTCTCTTCACTTCAAGTGAGCTAGCAGGTCTAGTCTGCACTCAGTGGGAGGAGATTACACAAGGGTATGAATACCAAGAGGTGGGATCATTGAGCACTGTCTTAGAAGTTACCTAAACAAAGGATGTCATGTCCACACTGATTATAAAATGGGTCCATAAAAATAAGAATAATAAGGGTAATATATTTATGTGGGTATTGTGAAAAATATAAATTCACTGTAGCATTCTGTAATAGTACAATACTGCAACTCTTCTGTAAGCTTGAAAATTTTTCAAAGTAAAATGTTAAAAAAGAGAAAACAGAACATAAAACAAAAGTATCCATAATACAGTTTAGATTCATACTGAAAATTATATTTTGAGGTAATTATTTTAATGCACAATTTTCCAATAAAGAACAATACTTATTTTTTAAACAAAATTTTATAATGTATATTTTTTTAGTCAGTGTCTTTCTTTTACCCAGGTTGCCATGCAGTGACATGATCTAATTGCTTTACTGCCAATATCTGCTTTGCCTGCATTCCAAAGCTATGTGACTGATAACATCCTGGTACTTACTGTCAATGTTTGCTTTTCTAAGACTGCATTTCAGAGGCAAGTGATTAACAACATCTTGATAGTGACTGGTTTAGTGAGGACATCTGCACTTCAAGGCTGTGGGACCAAGAGCCCCCAACAATGCAGACATCTGCCCCTCAAGGCCAGGTAATCAACCCCTCAAGTTCCCTAAACTGCTTCTCAGAGCCCAATAAGCATCAACTGGGGTTTTATAAGGGGCTGCAAGAGAACAAAACTGCTGGTTCTTCTTTAAGCCCAGCCTTTCTTTCCTATCCCTCTAACACATTTTTTTTAGTCACTCATCTCATCCTTTCTCCACATTTGCCTTACAGCAGGTAGTGTGGGAAATAAAGAGAAGCCTTTGGACATGGAGAAATGGTGAGTGCAGGAAATCAGCACTCCAGCCATGGACTGGGAGGGTCTCCTGAGCCCCATGATACAGCATTCTACATGGGAAATGACCCAGATATGACACAACTAGGGGCTGCCAGAGTCCACATAGAACTGAAAAACCCAACAGCCTTTATTTACCCCAAGGGCAAATTCTTCCACTGCCTGGCAGTTCCTGTTTGGGGCAGGCTTCAGCAAGAGACCCTGTTGCTGAATAAACTTTTGAGTTCTGAGCATGGCCAGTCTCTAGCAAGGGAAAGGGAACCAGGAGGAGCTCTGTCATCTGGGTAACCCCCTATATCTCTATCTCCTTGTGTGAACAATTGTCTGTAGCAGATAGCTCTGCCATTCCTGCAGTGCTGCCACAGAACCCAGGGAATTCATCCCCCTTTCCAATTCACACTGAGTGTGCACAGTCCAGTCCAAACCAGGTCACAGAAGACTGCTGCTGAAAGAAGGATCTTGGGTTCTGAGCACGGCTATTCTGTAAGGGAAAGGGGACCTGCGGTTTCTCACCAAGTAGCTCTACCTCTAGTAAAAATAATTTATCCTTTATGGAATTATTTTTATGTTACCTAATCTGGTTATATGGATATATATCCACCATTTAAGAAAAGATCAACAATTAAAAAAACCTGATTTTCTGTTATTCTATTTTCATATCACTAAAGAATCATTACACTATGAGTAAAGCAGCACTGTATACTAAATAAAACATAGACCTAAAGCAAACAATCATAGATAGTATCATTACTGTTATAACAGGCAAGTAGAAGACACAGAACTTTACAAAGGAGGAAGAAAATTGCTGAGCCTATGTACCTCATGCCTTCCCAGATAATAAATACTGCCTAGAATTTTACAGGCTGTATAAGAATTGTACCCCACATCTATATAATAAAAAAGTAAATAATATAATAAAAAAAGAAATTGCCAAACAGATGAGGAAAGATAGTGAACATGTGTGGGGCTCAGAGGCCAGAAGCACCACTGCTTCAGAAAGTATGAAAGACAATACTAGGACAGGTGAACAGGGGCCAGACCACACTTGGCTTCACAGTGGCTAAGAAGCTTGAATTTAATTTTTAGGCTTTGGTGACTACTAAAAAGTTTAACAGAGGAGGCAGGTCATGAACTCTTTGCTAGGTTCAGGTTAGGAATTATAAAATATGATGAAACGACATTAACAACAACAAAAGTAAAGATAGAATTAATACATGTGCAGGACATAAAATGGCCAGATCTTGTGTCTGATTAGATATGCAAGCTGAGGTGTTGAAGGAAAGGGAGAGACAAGTAAAGCATGAGTCCCAGATACAACGTGTATTGGGTAAAAGCCCAATACAATCTCTGCCATACATTGTGGGTTTCATTGTGGGCTCTCAAACAGGAAGTGAGAAGAAATACCTTTAAGGTCCCTCTGGCACAATCTCCCTGTAGTCCTACATTTTGGATCTAGCCTTTCTGGAACACAGAAAGAGGAGCAGCACCAATGTTAAACAGAGGGTTGGAGGGACAAAGATCACTCAGAAATAGCCCAGACTTGCAATTGAAGGCATTGAATGCAAATAGCCATATATTATCAAATATATTTAAATATGGACTTATTGATAAGTTTGAGGCCTCATCTATCCATCTCATGTTTGAAATAAAATAAGAATATAAGTTCTCCAAGAAAGACATCAATTTCTTGTGACACTCAATATCTACTACACTGTGTCTGTTTCACCCTTAAAAAATCAAGTGGATTGCTTGATTATGATATTCCTCGTATTTTCAATATTGTTCTGTACTGCAAGTTGATAGGACAGGCCAAGAGAGGGAAATGCATTTTTCTTTACTCTTCTTCCTAAATCTTAATACAGTGATGAGAAAGGAGAAGCTATGCTTTTGGAGAAATGCACACTTTAAGTAAAATTGACTTTGCCAACTTTGTCTTTCTGGAA
>NW_007148145.1:0-7634 GCF_000164805.1 Carlito syrichta | reverse complement strand
AGTTGTGTGAAGCCAAAACTGCAGTTTGTGGAAGAATGGGAGCAAGGAGCTTCTAAAGTTAGCTTGTGTTCATCCTGGACTCAGAGTTTTTATGTTTTGAGCTCATAGGAGCTTAATCTGGTTAGTGCTGAGTAGAAAGGGGGAGAAAATGGGGTCAATAGCTCCCGTACGCATCCTAGTGGTCTCGGGGTCAACAGCCCTTCCTGATCCCTAATGCTAAGTGGGCCTCCATAGCCAGCTCCCAACAAATAATAAACGACTTAAGCAAAAACCATCAGTGGGTGCTAAAATGCATTGAGTAAAAGTTATTAGGTACAAAACACACAATTTTGTGGGAATCTCCCACATATTACTTTATAATTAATTAAGAAACAGAAACTTTACAATGGATAAATCTTGCGAACACCACTTTAGCCAAGGATCAAAGCCAACATCACCAGTAAATGAGACAAACTTGTGAAAGATAAAACTTATACACATAACATAACCTAAATCTAATAATGACGAAACATCAAAGAACCCAATTTGAGATAACTTTTATGATATAACTGCCCTGCTTTCTTTTAAAAAAACATCATTATCATGAAATATAAAAGAGACTGCTCCAAATTAAAGAAAATAAAATTACATGAAAACTAAATGTAATAAAACATATGATGCTAGATTGATTCTCAAATCAGAAAAGTAAGTTTCTACAAAAAATATTATTAGGACAATTGTTTGTCAAAATTTATGAAATGCAAATGTAAATTTCCAGGACCAATTTGCACCATTGTATCAGAAATTGTGTAGAGAGGGACAGCCAGCAATCTTTGTTTTTAACAAGTTCTACAGTTGACTCTGATGCATACATTGAGAACTACTGTGATAGATAGTAGTAGTATGTCAATATTAAATTTCTTAGATTTTGTCATTATACTAGGATTACACAAATAAATACCCATATTCTTAAGAGATATATGTTGAAGCATTTAGAGGTAAAGGGTTGCATTAATAATCTGTTACCGAGTAAGCAAATTATACCAACATTTAGTGACTTAAAGCAACACACATTTATTATCTCACAGTTTTTGTGAGTCAGGAGCCTGAACACAGCTTACCCTGGTTCATGTAGCTCAAGCTTTCTCAGTAGATTGCAGTCAAACTGTTTTCAGGACTATGGTCTCACCTGCAGACTCAATTGTGTGTGGCAGGGGACTTTTCCAATCTCACTCATGTGGTTGTTGGGAGGACTTAGTTTCTTGCTGACATAGACTCCATAGATAGCCTGTATCTACTGACATGAGAGCTAGTGACCTAAAAGAAAGCAAGAACAGCCGAGAGTGAAAGTGCCCTAGAAGGTATATTCTGCTTGTAAACTCATCTCAAAAGTAATATCTGATCATTTCTCTTGTATTCTCTTCACTTCAAGTGAGCTAGCATGTCTAGTCTGCACTCAGTGGGAGGAGATTACACAAGGGTATGAATACCAAGAGGTGGGATCATTGAGCACTGTCTTAGAAGTTACCTAAACAAAGGATGTCATGTCCACACTGATTATAAAATGGGTCCATAAAAATAAGAATAATAAGGGTAATATATTTATGTGGGTATTGTGAAAAATATAAATTCACTGTAGCATTCTGTAATAGTACAACACTGCAACTCTTCTGTAAGCTTGAAAATTTTTCAAAGTAAAATGTTAAAAAAGAGAAAACAGAACATAAAACAAAAGTATCCATAATACAGTTTAGATTCATACTGAAAATTATATTTTGAGGTAATTATTTTAATACACAATTTTTCAATAAAGAACAATACTTATTTTTTAAACAAAATTTTATAATGTATATTTTTTTAGTCAGTGACTTTCTTTTACCCAGGTTGCCATGCAGTGACATGATCTAATTGCTTTACTGCCAATATCTGCTTTCCCTGCATTCCAAAGCTATGTGACTGATAACATCCTGGTACTTACTGTCAATGTTTGCTTTTCTAAGACTGCATTTCAGAGGCAAGTGATTAACAACATCTTGATAGTGACTGGTTTAGTGAGGACATCTGCACTTCAAGGCTGTGGGACCAAGAGCCCCCAACAATGTAGACATCTGCACCTCAAGGCCAGGTAATCAACCCCTCAAGTTCCCTAAACTGCTTCTCAGAGCCCAATAAGCATCAACTGGGGTTTTATAAGGGGCTGCAAGAGAACAAAACTGCTGGTTCTTCTTTAAGCCCAGCCTTTCCTTCCTATCCCTCTAACACATTTTTTTTAGTCACTCATCTCATCCTTTCTCCACATTTGCCTTACAGCAGGTAGTGTGGGAAATAAAGAGAAGCCTTTGGACATGGAGAAATGGTGAGTGCAGGAAATCAGCACTCCAGCCATGGACTGGGAGGGTCTCCTGAGCCCCATGATACAGCATTCTACATGGGAAATGACCCAGATATGACACAACTAGGGGCTGCCAGAGGCCACATAGAACTGAAAAACCCAACAGCCTTCATTTACCCCAAGGGCAAATTCTTCCACTGCCTGGCAGTTCCTGTTTGGGGCAGGCTTCAGCAAGAGACCCTGTTGCTGAATAAACTTTTGAGTTCTGAGCATGGCCAGTCTCTAGCAAGGGAAAGGGAACCAGGAGGAGCTCTGTCATCTGGGTAACCCCCTATATCTCTATCTCCTTGTGTGAACAATTGTCTGTAGCAGATAGCTCTGCCATTCCTGCAGTGCTGCCACAGAACCCAGGTAATTCATCCCCCTTTCCAATTCACACTGAGTGTGCACAGTCCAGTCCAAACCAGGTCACAGAAGACTGCTGCTGAAAGAAGGATCTTGGGTTCTGAGCACGGCTATTCTGTAAGGGGAAGGGGACCTGCGGTTTCTCACCAAGTAGCTCTACCTCTAGTAAAAATAATTTATCCTTTATGGAATTATTTTTATGTTACCTAATCTGGTTATATGGATATATATCCACCATCTAAGAAAAGATCAACAATTAAAAAAACCTGATTTTCTGTTATTCTATTTTCATATCACTAAAGAATCGTTACACTATGAGTAAAGCAGCACTGTATACTAGATAAAACATAGACCTAAAGCAAACAATCATAGATAGTATCATTACTGTTATAACAGGCAAGTAGAAGACACAGAACTTTACAAAGGAGGAAGAAAATTGCTGAGCCTATGTACCTCATGCCTTCCCAGAGAATAAATACTGCCTAGAATTTTACAGGCTGTATAAGAATTGTACCCCACATCTATATAATAAAAAAGTAAATAATATAATAAAAAAAGAAATTGCCAAACAGATGAGGAAAGATAGTGAACATGTGTGGGGCTCAGAGGCCAGAAGCACCACTGCTTCAGAAAGTATGAAAGACATTACCTAGGACAGGTGAACAGGGGCCAGACCACAGTTGACTTCATAGTGGCTAAGAAGCTTGAATTTAACTTTTTAGGCTTTGGTGACTACTAAAAAGTTTAACAGAGGAGGCGGGTCATGAACTCTTTGCTAGGTTCAGGTTAGGAATTATAAAATATGATGAAACGACATTAACAACAAAAGTAAAGATAGAATTAATACATGCGCAGGGCATAAAATGGCCAGATCTTGTGTCTGATTAGATATGCAAACTGAGGTGTTGAAGGAAAGGGAGAGACAAGTAAAGCATGAGTCCCAGATAGAACGTGTATTGGGTAAATGCCCAATCCAATCTCTGCCATACATTGTGGGTTTCATTGTGGGCTCTCAAACAGGAAGTGAGAAGAAATACCTTTAAGGTCCCTCTGGCACAATCTCCCTGTAGTCCTACATTTTGGATCTAGCCTTTCTGGAACACAGAAAGAGGAGCAGCGCCAATGTTAAACAGAGGGTTGGAGGGACAAAGATCACTCAGAAATAGCCCAGACTTGCAATTGAAGGCATTGAATGCAAACAGCCATATATTATCAAATATCTTTAAATATGGACTTATTGATAAGTTTGAGGCCTCATCATCTATCCATCTTATGTTTGAAATAAAATAAGAATATAAGTTCTCCAAGAAAGACATCAATTTCTTGTGACACTCAATATCTACTACACTGTGCCTGTTTCACCCTTAAAAAATCAAGTGGATTGCTTGATTATGATATTCCTCATATTTTCAATATTGTTCTTACTGCAAGTTGATAAGACAGGCCAAGAGAGGGAAGTGCATTTTTCTTTACTCTTCTTCCTAAATCTTAATACAGTAATGAGAAAGTAGACTCTATGCTTTTGGAGAAATGCACACTTTAAGTAAAATTGACTTTGCCAACTTTGTCTTTTCAGGAACAGACTTCCTGGTGCCAGGTATCAGAGGTATCTCATAGTAGCAATCAAGCTTTCCTAGAGTAAAGGGAGTTTACACGGCCTAAGACATCATGCATTGGGCAATGATTGTAAAAAGTCATGAAACTTGTAATTACAAAGGTTATGATCAGAAGGGGAACAGGTGGGGATTCGATGATCCAGTAAATTCGGCACTGTTTACAGGGAAGCCAAGAATTCTTTGAAGTTACCCACTGGGAATGCCCTTTACTCTAGGAGATAAGAGGAGGTGGACCATCCATTAGCTCTAAGAAATGTTGTTCAGGAAGGTGCAGGAGAATTAGAATCCTTGTCATGCCCTTCTCTAGGAGCTATGATAATGTGGGCGGACATCAGTAAGTCTCTGTGTCACAGGTTCTCTAGGACATCCCCAGGTGGTTGATAAGGTAGCCATGGCAGTTACATGCAATATCTACAAGGAAAGGATTTAAGCTAAGGCTTTGGGGGGCTACGATGCCACTCTGACCTAGAGTGTAGGCCCACTCCCTGTCTGTGGGGGGTGAAGCTTTCTCAAATAAATCTTATCTTCTTTCACCTCTGTGTATTGCAATTCTTTGCATTTACTCGGATCTCTGAGTTCCCAGTGCACAAAACCGGCTTGCCGGACCCAGAAGTGCTGCACCTCCCTGCACCCCTCTCCCTCTCTCTCCATCCACTTTCACCCTGTCCATACCCTAACATTTTGGAAGGTCCCACCGAGATTCTCTCTCTCTCTCTGTCTCTCTCTGTCTCTCTCACCTTCCATATTTCTTAACTGGTGGCCCTCTGTGGACTGTGTTGGAACCTGGTGACAAATGAAAGCTGTGGCTGAGGCTACACTTCACTGTGTTGAAAGCCCCAGGGAAAGATATCAGACCACTGTAGTCTGACAGGATGAGGTACTAAGGTTAACTCTTTACTTCCTTCTAGCCAAGATCTCTGAGTTTCCCCATGGACCGGGCTGGATCTTGGAAGATAAGTGACAGTCTCTGCCTAGGGCTACTCCCTAGGGAGGCAAGAAGGTCCCTGAAGGAAAGTTTGGACCGCCAGCACCCGTATGGGTGGGACACAAAGTGCTTGGTTTTCTTTACTCTTTTCCTCTCTGGCTGGTGAGATAATTTCATGAAGGACCTTGAAAGTCCAACAGCTATTGTACACCTTTCTGCACCTTTGGTGAGTCATCCCTTAGTTATTATCCACATACCCACATATTTGGATGTGTGCTCTTGAACCGCCTTTTTTTCAGATGACTTTCTGGGTCTCTTGGGTTTCCGGTTTCCAACTTGGGAGATTCCTAGCAAGGGTCGGGGACCTAGTTGCTGAAAGTCCTGGTACTAGGCCTTCCAAGACATGGTGGAGAATAGTGTCTGGCAAGCTCCAGTGGGCACAGGGACAGGAGGATGCCCTCTCCCTGCTGACTAACATCCTTTGCACTTGTTGGGGGTGCCCAGCAGGGAATCTGGATGGGTTAAGGCCCAGAAACAAATCCATGAAACCAAGAGCCCATTCCAATAGTATTCCTGTTTCCTTTTACAGGAACCATGGGAAACTCTCAATCAGTTGTAAAGAAAGATACACCACTGGAATGCCTTTTAAAACGCCTTAAAGTTTTAAAACTCAGTGAGGATATTCACCCAAAGTGTTTAATATTTTACTGCAACATTAGCTTGCCATAATATATGCTGGGGAATGGTGAAACCTGGCCAGAACCTGGTTCCCTAGCTCCTAAAACTCTTCTGCAGTTGATTTGTACTTAAAGAAAATGGCACATACCTTGAAATTCTATATATCCAGGCCCCTCACTACACCATTACTTCCATGTGTTCTGGGAGATAAAATATTTCAACACTCCTTCCTTGTTATGCCAATGTGTCCAGTTCCATTATTGGGAAGGGACATTATACTCCTGATAGTTCAAAGACCAGAACATAAACTTCTTAATTAATAATCTCCAAAAGAATTTTCTCCTTTAAACAACAGAGGGGGAAGAAAGAGACAAAATTCAACTAGCCCTCCTCCACTGTCTTTGTTACAAAAAAACGAGGTTTTTTTCTCCCCCGCTGTCTTTGTTACAAAAAAAGTGAGGTATTTTTTTTCTTTTCAATATCTTTGGACTATCATTTTGGCTAAATAAGTAGCTTTTGCAATAACTACTGTAATCTTGTGTTATAACATTATGCTTTTAAAAATTTTAATACTTAAACTCTTCCAGTTCTCAATCAGTCTCTCTAGGGTGAGATAAGAAGCAAGCTCCAGGAACCACACCTGTCCCACACCTTTCTCCTGAATTCCTGTAGACCAGGCACAAGGATTACATCCAACATAGGACGGATGAGAAAATAACCTCGGTTTCACCCTCTAGCATATAAAGCATATCAGACCTATTATAAAAACAAAAGAAATCATTTTCTCTTGCCAATATTTACCTGTTTTGAATTATCAATTAAAGCTACAACCTAACTACATGTCTCTAATGTTTTCAATATTTCTCTCTTCAAACTTTATCAAAGTGGCTATGTTTCCTTGTTAAAGTACAACTAAAGATAATTAACAAAGTAATATTTCAACTTACATTGATAAGTTGGAGGTTTTGGCTAAGCATACATATAATGCACAGGACTACTTTTACTTTTCCAACATTGTTTTTGAGGTCATAGCCTTTTCCATCATTGTTTGCTTAATAATTTTTGCCTGTGCTCTTACTCGATGTTTTATTAAATCCAAATAGTATTCAGTTAAGCTCCTGTCGTTTCCTATTCATGCCCTTGGAAATAGATAGGTAGGGACATCTCTATGGCCCATTTCAGCAGGAAGTAGTTACAGAAGAATGATCTTCACCCCATTTCCCAGGATTATAAGAATATTTCCAAGAGCAAGAGTGGGGAATGAAAGGACAGTCCAATCGTAGGAAATGCATTTTCTTTTACTATTCTTCCTAACTCTTAATACAATGATAAAAAAGTAGAAGCTATGCTTTTGGAAAAATGCTCACTTTAAGTAAAATTAACTTTGCTGACTTTGTCTTTTCAGGAACAGACTTCCTGGTGCCAGGTATCAGAGGTATCTCATAGTGGCAAGCAAGCTTGCCTATAATAAAGGGGAATTTACAAGATCTAAGACATCATGTCTTGGGCAAGGATTGTAAGGTCATGAAACTTGTAATTACAAAAGTTATGACCACTCAGAGAGGGAGCAGGTGGGGATTCGATCTTCTAGTAAATTGGTCACTATCTACAGGGAAGCCAAGGATCCCCCAAAGCTACCCACTGGGAATGCCTAGGAGATAAGGGAAGGTGCACCCTCCAAGAGCTCTAGGAAATGTTC
>NW_007148144.1:0-721 GCF_000164805.1 Carlito syrichta | reverse complement strand
CTACAAGGAAAGGATTTAAGCTAAGGCTTTGGGGGGCTACGATGCCACTCTGACCTAGAGTGTAGGCCCACTCCCTGTCTGTGGGGGGTGAAGCTTTCTCAAATAAATCTTATCTTCTTTCACCTCTGTGTATTGCAATTCTTTGCATTTACTCGGATCTCTGAGTTCCCAGTGCACAAAACCGGCTTGCCGGACCCAGAAGTGCTGCACCTCCCTGCACCCCTCTCCCTCTCTCTCCATCCACTTTCACCCTGTCCATACCCTAACATTTTTGAAGGTCCCACCGAGATTCTCTCTCTCTCTCTGTCTCTCTCGCCTTCCATATTTCTTAACTGGTGGCCCTCTGTGGACTGTGTTGGAACCTGGTTACGAATGAAAGCTGTGGCTGAGGCTACACTTCACTGTGTTGAAAGCCCCAGGGAAAGATATCAGACCACTGTAGTCCGACAGGATGAGGGACTAAGGTTAACTCTTTACTTCCTTCTAGCCAAGATCTCTGAGTTTCCCCTTGGACCGGGCTGGATCTTGGAAGATAAGTGACAGTCTCTGCCTAGGGCTACTCCCTAAGGAGGCAAGAAGGTCCCTGAAGGAAAGTTTGGACCGCCAGCACCCAAACGGGTGGGACACAAGTGCTTGGTTTCCTTTACTCTTTTCCTCTCTGGCTGGTGAGATAATTTCATGAAGGACCTTGAAAGTCCACAGCTATTGTACACCTTTCTGC
>NW_007148143.1:0-11700 GCF_000164805.1 Carlito syrichta | reverse complement strand
AAGAGACTGCTCCAAATTAAAGAAAATAAAATTACATGAAAACTAAATGTAATAAAATATATGATGCTAGATTGATTCTCAAATCAGAAAAGTAAGTTTCTACAAAAAATATTATTAGGACAATTGTTTGTCAAAATTTATGAAATGCAAATGTAAATTTCCAGGACCAATTTGCACCATTGTATCAGAAATTGCGTAGAGAGGGACAGCCAGCAATCTTTGTTTTTAACAAGTTCTACAGTTGACTCTGATGCATACATTGAGAACTACTGTGATAGATAGTAGTAGTATGTCAATATTAAATTTCTTAGATTTTGTCATTATACTAGGATTACACAAATAAATACCCATATTCTTAAGAGATATATGTTGAAGCATTTAGAGGTAAAGGGTTGCATTAGTAATCTGTTACCAAGTAAGCAAATTATACCAACATTTAGTGACTTAAAGCAACACACATTTATCATCTCACAGTTTTTGTGAGTCAGGAGCCTGAACACAGCTTACCCTGGTTCATGTAGCTCAAGCTTTCTCAGTAGGTTGCAGTCAAGCTGTTTTCAGGACTATGGTCTCACCTGAAAACTCAATTGTGTGTGGCAGGGGACTTTTCCAATCTCACTCATGTGGTTGTTGGGAGGACTTAGTTTCTTGCCGACATAGACTCCATAGATAGCCTGTATCTCCTGACATGAGAGCTAGTGACCTAAAAGAAAGCAGGAACAGCAGAGAGAGAAAGTGCCCTAGAAGGTATATTCTGCTTGTAAACTCATCTCAAAAGTAATATCTGATCATTTCTCTTGTATTCTCTTCACTTCAAGTGAGCTAGCAGGTCTAGTCTGCACTCAGTGGGAGGAGATTACACAAGGGTATGAATACCAAGAGGTGGGATCATTGAGCACTGTCTTAGAAGTTACCTAAACAAAGGATGTCATGTCCACACTGATTATAAAATGGGTCCATAAAAATAAGAATAATAAGGGTAATATATTTATGTGGGTATTGTGAAAAATATAAATTCACTGTAGCATTCTGTAATAGTACAATACTGCAACTCTTCTGTAAGCTTGAAAATTTTTCAAAGTAAAGTGTTAAAAAAGAGAAAACAGAACATAAAACAAAAGTGTCTATAATACAGTTTAGATTCATACTGAAAATTATATTTTGAGGTAATTATTTTAATACACAATTTTTCAATAAAGAACAATACTTATTTTTTAAACAAAATTTTATAATGTATATTTTTTTAGTCAGTGACTTTCTTTTACCCAGGTTGCCATGCAGTGACATGATCTAATTACTTTACTGCCAATATCTGCTTTCCCTGCATTCCAAAGCTATGTGACTGATAACATCCTGGTACTTACTGTCAATGTTTGCTTTTCTAAGACTGCATTTCAGAGGCAAGTGATTAACAACATCTTGATAGTGACTGGTTTAGTGAGGACATCTGCACTTCAAGGCTGTGGGACCAAGAGCCCCCAACAATGCAGACATCTGCCCCTCAAGGCCAGGTAATCAACCCCTCAAGTTCCCTAAACTGCTTCTCAGAGCCCAATAAGCATCAACTGGGGTTTTATAAGGGGCCTGCAAGAGAACAAAACTGCTGGTTCTTCTTTAAGCCCAGCCTTTCCTTCCTATCCCTCTAACACATTTTTTTTAGTCACTCATCTCATCCTTTCTCCACATTTGCCTTACAGCAGGTAGTGTGGGAAATAAAGAGAAGCCTTTGGACGTGGAAAAATGGTGAGTACAGGAAATCAGCACTCCAGCCATGGACTGGGAAGGTCTCCTGAGCCCCATGATACAGCATTCTACATGGGAAATGACCCAGATATGACACAACTAGGGGCTGCCAGAGGCCACATAGAACTGAAAAACCCAACAGCCTTTATTTACCCCAAGGGCAAATTCTTCCACTGCCTGGCAGTTCCTGTTTGGGGCAGGCTTCAGCAAGAGACCCTGTTGCTGAATAAACTTTTGAGTTCTGAGCATGGCCAGTCTCTAGCAAGGGAAAGGGAACCAGGAGGAGCTCTGTCATCTGGGTAACCCCCTATATCTCTATCTCCTTGTGTGAACAATTGTCTGTAGCAGATAGCTCTGCCATTCCTGCAGTGCTGCCACAGAACCCAGGGAATTCATCCCCCTTTCCAATTCACACTGAGTGTGCACAGTCCAGTCCAAACCAGGTCACAGAAGACTGCTGCTGAAAGAAGGATCTTGGGTTCTGAGCACGGTATTCTGTCAGGGGAAGGGGACCTGCGGTTTCTCACCAAGTAGCTCTACCTCTAGTAAAAATAATTTATCCTTTATGGAATTATTTTTATGTTACCTAATCTGGTTATATGGATACATATCCACCATTTAAGAAAAGATCAACAATTAAAAAAACCTGATTTTGTTATTCTATTTTCATATCACTAAAGGATCATTACACTATGAGTAAAGCAGCACTGTATACTAAATAAAACATAGACCTAAAGCAAACAATCATAGATAGTATCATTACTGTTATAACAGGCAAGTAGAAGACACAGAACTTTACAAAGGAGGAAGAAAATTGCTGAGCCTATGTACCTCATGCCTTCCCAGATAATAAATACTGCCTAGAATTTTACAGGCTGTATAAGAATTGTACCCCACATCTATATAATAAAAAAGTAAATAATATAATAAAAAAAGAAATTGCCAAACAGATGAGGAAAGTTAGTGAACATGTGTGGGGCTCAGAGGCCAGAAGCACCACTGCTTCAGAAAGTATGAAAGACATTACCTAGGACAGGTGAACAGGGGCCAGACCACAGTTGACTTCATAGTGGCTAAGAAGCTTGAATTTAATTTTTTAGGCTTTGGTGACTACTAAAAAGTTTAACAGAGGAGGCGGGTCATGAACTCTTTGCTAGGTTCAGGTTAGGAATTATAAAATATGATGAAACGACATTAACAACAAAAGTAAAGATAGAATTAATACATGCGCAGGGCATAAAATGGCCAGATCTTGTGTCTGATTAGATATGCAAACTGAGGTGTTGAAGGAAAGGGAGAGACAAGTAAAGCATGAGTCCCAGATAGAACGTGTATTGGGTAAAAGCCCAATCCAATCTCTGCCATACATTGTGGGTTTCATTGTGGGCTCTCAAACAGGAAGTGAGAAGAAATACCTTTAAGGTCCCTCTGGCACAATCTCCCTGTAGTCCTACATTTTGGATCTAGCCTTTCTGGAACACAGAAAGGAGCAGCACCAATGTTAAACAGAGGGTTGGAGGGACAAAGATCACTCAGAAATAGCCCAGACTTGCAATTGAAGGCATTGAATGCAAATAGCCATATATTATCAAATATCTTTAAATATGGACTTATTGATAAGTTTGAGGCCTCATCATCTATCCATCTCATGTTTGAAATAAAATAAGAATATAAGTTCTCCAAGAAAGACATCAATTTCTTGTGACATTCAATATCTACTACACTGTGCCTGTTTAACCCTTAAAAAATCAAGTGGATTGCTTGATTATGATATTCCTCATATTTTCAATATTGTTCTGTACTGCAAGTTGATAAGACAGGCCAAGAGAGGGAAATGCATTTTTCTTTACTCTTCTTCCTAAATCTTAATACCGTGATGAGAAAGTAGAAGCTATGCTTTTGGAGAAATGCACACTTTAAGTAAAATTGACTTTGCCAACTTTGTCTTTTCAGGAACAGACTTCCTGGTGCCAGGTATCAGAGGTATCTCATAGTAGCAATCAAGCTTTCCTAGAGTAAAGGGAGTTTACACGGCCTAAGACATCATGCATTGGGCAAGGATTGTAAAAAGTCATGAAAATTGTAATTACAAAGGTTATGATCATTCAGAGGGGGAACAGGTGGGGATTTGATGATCCAGTAAATTGGGCACTGTTTACAGGGAATCCAAGGATCCTTTGAAGTTACCCACTGGGAATGCCCTTTAGGAGATAAGAGGAGGTGGACCATCCATTAGCTCTAAGAAATGTTGTTCAGGAAGATGCAGGAGAATTAGAATCCTTGTCATGCCCTTCTCTAGGGGCTATGATAATGTGGGCGGACATCAGTGGGTCTCTGTGTCACAGGTTCTCTAGGACATCCACAGGTGGTCGATAAGGTAGCCATGGCAGTTACATGCAATATCTACAAGGAAGGGATTTAAGCTAAGGCTTTGGGGGGCTACGATGCCACTCTCACCTAGAGTGTAGGCCCACTCCCTGTCTGTGGGGGGTGAAGCTTTCTCAAATAAATCTTATCTTCTTTCACCTCTGTGTATTGCAATTCTTTGCATTTACTCGGATCTCTGAGTTCCCAGTGCACAAAACCGGCTTACCGGCCCCAGAAGTGCTGCACCTCCCTGCGCCCCTCTCCCTCTCTCTCCATCCACTTTCACCCTGTCCATACCCTAACATTTTTGAAGGTCCCACCGAGATTCTCTCTCTCTCTCTCTCTCTGTCTCTCTCTCTCGCCTTCCATATTTCTTAACTGGTGGCCCTCTGTGGACTGTGTTGGAACCTGGTTACAAATGAAAGCTGTGACTGAGGCTACACTTCACTGTGTTGAAAGCCCCAGGGAAAGATATCAGACCACTGTAGTCCGACAGGATGAGGGACTAAGGTTAACTCTTTACTTCCTTCTAGCCAAGATCTCTGAGTTTCCCCATGGACCGGGCTGGATCTTGGAAGATAAGTGACAGTCTCTGCCTAGGGCTACTCCCTAAGGAGGCAAGAAGGTCCCTGAAGGAAAGTTTGGACCGCCAGCACCCAAACGGGTGGGACACAAAGTGCTTGGTTTTCTTTACTCTTTTCCTCTCTGGCTGGTGAGATAATTTCATGAAGGACCTTGAAAGTCCAACAGCTATTGTACACCTTTCTGCACCTTTGGTGAGTCATCCCTTAATTATTATTCACATACCCACATATTTGGATGTGTGCTCTTGAACAGCCTTTTTTTCAGATGACTTTCTGGGTCTCTTGGGTTTCCGGTTTCCAACTTGGGAGATTCCTAGCAAGGGTCGGGGACCTAGTTGCTGAAAGTCCTGGTACTAGGCCTTCCAAGACATGGTGGAGAATAGTGTCTGGCAAGCTCCAGTGGGCACAGGGACAGGAGGATGCCCTCTCCCTGCTGACTACATCCTTTGCACCTGTTGGGGGTGCCCAGCAGGGAATCTGGATGGGTTAAGGCCCAGAAACAAATCCATGAAACCAAGAGCCCATTCCAATAGTATTCCTGTTTCCTTTTACAGGAACCATGGGAAACTCTCAATCAGTTGTAAAGAAAGATACACCACTGGAATGCCTTTTAAAACACCTTAAAGTTTTAAAACTCAGTGAGGATATTCACCCAAAGTGTTTAATATTTTACTGCAACACTAGCTTGCCATAATATATGCTGGGGAATGGTGAAACCTGGCCAGAACCTCGTTCCCTAGCTCCTAAAACTCTTCTGCAGTTGATTTGTACTTAAAGAAAATGGCACATACCTTGAAATTCTATATATCCAGGCCCCTCACTACACCATTACTTCCACGTGTTCTGGGAGATAAAATATTTCAACACTCCTTCCTTGTTATACCAATGTGTCCAGTTCCATTATTGGGAAGGGACATTATACTCCTGATTGTTCAAAGACCAGAGCATAAACTTCTTAATTAATAATCTCCAAAAGAATTTTCTCCTTTAAACAACAGAGGGGGGAAGAAAAAGACAAAATTCAACTAGCCCTCCTCCACCGTCTTTGTTACAAAAAAACGAGGTTTTTTTCTCCCCCGCTGTCTTTGTTACAAAAAAAAGTGAGTTTTTTTTTTCTTTTCAATATCTTTGGACTATCACTTTGGCTAAATAAGTAGCTTTTGCAATAACTACTGTAATCTTGTGTTATAACATTATGCTTTTAAAAATTTTAATACTTATACTCTTCCAGTTCTCAATCAGTCTCTCTAGGGTGAGATAAGAAGCAAGCTCCAGGAACCACACCTGTCCCACACCTTTCTCCTGAATTCCTGTAGACCAGGCACAAGAATTACATCCAACATAGGATGTATGAAAAAATAACCTGGGTTTCACCCTCTAGCATATAAAGTATATCAGACCTATTATAAAAACAAAAGAAACCATTTTCTCTTGCCAATATTTACCTGTTTTGAATTATCAATTAAAGCTACAACCTAACTACATGTCTCTAATGTTTTCAATATTTCTCTCTTCAAACTTTATCAACGTGGCTATGTTTCCTTGTTAAAGTACAACTAAAGATAATTAACAAAGTAATATTTCAAACTTACATTGATAAGTTGGAGGTTTTGGCTAAGCATACATATAATGCACAGGACTACTTTTACTTTTCCAACATTATTTTTGGGGTCATAGCCTTTTCCATAATTGTTTGCTTAATAATTTTTGCCTGTGCTCTTACTCGATGTTTTATTAAATCCAAATAGTATTCAGTTAAGCTCCTGTCGTTTCCTATTCATGCCCTTGGAAATAGATAGGTAGGGACATCTCTATGGCCCATTTCAGCAGGAAGTAGTTACAGAAGAATGATCTTCACCCCATTTCCCAGGATTATAAGAATATTTCCAAGAGCAAGAGTGGGGAATGAAAGGACAGTCCAATCGTAGGAAATGCATTTTCTTTTACTATTCTTCCTAACTCTTAATACAATGATAAAAAAGTAGAAGCTATGCTTTTGGAAAAATGCTCACTTTAAGTAAAATTAACTTTGCTGACTTTGTCTTTTCAGGAACAGACTTCCTGGTGCCAGGTATCAGAGGTATCTCATAGTGGCAAGCAAGCTTGCCTATAATAAAGGGGAATTTACAAGATCTAAGACATCATGTCTTGGGCAAGGATTGTAAGGTCATGAAACTTGTAATTACAAAAGTTATGACCACTCAGAGAGGGAGCAGGTGGGGATTCGATCTTCTAGTAAATTGGTCACTATCTACAGGGAAGCCAAGGATCCCCCAAAGCTACCCACTGGGAATGCCTAGGAGATAAGGGAAGGTGCACCCTCCATTAGCTCTAGGAAATGTTGTTCAGGAAGGTGCAGGAGAATTAGAATCTTTGTGACGCCCTTCTCTAGGGGCTGTGATAATGTGGGTGGACATCAGTGGGTCTCTGTGTCACAAGTTCTCCAGGACATGCACAGGTGGTTGATAAGGAAGTCATGGCAGTCATGTGCAACATCTCCAAGGAAAGGATTTAAGCAAAGGCTGTGGGGGACTACGATGCCACATGACTAGAGTGTAGACCCATACCCTGTCTGTGTGGGGTGAAGCTTTCTTAAATAAATCTTCTTTCACCTTTGTGTGTTGCAATTCTTTGCATTTATCAGATCTATGGGTTCCCAGCATGCACCTCTGGCCTGCCAGCCCTGGTGGTGCTGTGCCACCCTGCGCCCCACTCACTCTCTCTCCATCCACCCTCACCCTGCCCATACCCTAACAGAAATGAATTTTACCTATACCATCATGTGAAGAACTATGATCAATAAAATATTATGCGTCTCCCACAAAGTGCAAAATCCTGGTTTTTTCTCTATCTTGACAAAAGGCAAACAAACAAAAAAACAAATCCTCAAGGATCTTGCAAATAATACGGGAAGTTTGTAGGGTAAGTAAATTTTTGCAAAGCTAATGATTTTGCAAATTTCTTGTCAAGACTCATATACTCGCTCAAAATATCTATATTTCCTTTTCTTATATATTTCATTTTTCTTTTCCAAATCCATAATTTAAATAGACTGTTCTGAAAATCATCAGACAATATGCCTGATTTTCCCTGTATCCAAGCTACTCCATAATTATAAATTATACATTATCTTTAGTTACGTGTTCTCAAATCTTTGAGTCTTTACAAAACAGTTCCCCCAATGAACAAATAAATGTTAATACTTCTATCAAAGGTGAATAACCCGAAAACTGAAAAAGAGGAAGTAGTGGATAATTGTAATAAAATCAGAAATAATCTAAAAATCCAATAACAATTAACTTATTGTTTTTAATACAGGAAATATTGTAAAATGTTTTAGTCTCTGAGTTATAGTGTTTCTAAGACAAAAATTTTATAAATCATAAACACAGGGTTCTAAAAGATTTCTACCAACCTCTATCACCTATGTGTATTTATTTTAAAAATACATTCATTTCTTTCACAACATATGTTTCTTCAAAAAATATGTTGGATTCCTTTTATAAGGAAAGAACCCAGTATTCAGAAGTAAATGATTCTGGTATGGCCCCTATTCTCATGGAAATTAAAGTCTCTTAATGGTGGAGACAGATAATAGACAAGCAATATGAATGTAAACAGAAATAACAGTAGTAAAAGAAGACATTAAAAGATGTCTGCTGTCCAGTTCTTTCCAAGGCTGACCCCCCAACCAATATCTGCTAAGATGAAGGCGACTATATTTGCTGAACAGCTATTCAGCTTTTTATTATGCTGATGAGGGGCACAGGGAGAAGTAGCAGGAAGAAAGGAAAAAACAGAAAGCCTAGATATGCTAATGATATTTAGAGTAGAAATAGCAGAGCTGCTACTGGGAAGAAAAGAACTGCTATTACAAAAGAGGAAACAAGTTTCTATGGGCTGTGTTTTGACTCCCTTTTCTGGCCATGATGGAAAAACAAGAACTATCAGATTTATCCTCTTGCTGTAACCAACTAGAAAAATGGACAAAATATATGAAGCAATGGCTTCGGGTTTTCTCAAAAGGCATTCAAACTTTTGTTTCTGCAGAGAGTGCTGAATTTCTTTGAGTGGGAGCCTTAAGACTTGGCCTTGTTTGTATTATAGTTGATTATAGAGATTTGAAAACTAACATGCAGTACTCACTTGGTTTCAGGCAAAATATTCACCTTATGTTTGTGAAAAGAGGGTACAATTACTTTGACAGAAGAAATATTACATGTATGGAAGTAATTATAGTGTATCAAAGTACAAAGCAACCATTCTTAGATATTGACATAGAGTCAGAGGGAAATGGTAGACTCTACCCTAAAAATTCTTGATGGGTTCCTTCTGCAAAAAAACTAAATAAATAAAACAGCCCCATTTAGAAGTGGGCAAAAGACATGAATAGACACTTCTCAAAAGAAGATATACGGGCAGCCAACAGACACATTAAAAAGTGCTCAGCCTCACTAGCCATCAAAGAAATGCTAAGCAAAACCACATTGTAATACCACATAACCCCAGTAATAATGCCCATCATTAAAAACAAACAACAACAGGTGCTGGTGAGGATGCAGAGAAAAAGGAACGCTTCTACACTGCTGGTGGAAATGCAAACTAGTGTAATCTCTTTGGGAGATAGTGTGTTTATTTCTGCAAAAACTAGAAATTGACCTTCGATATGACCCAGCAATTCCCCAATTGAGAATATACCCGGAGTAAATAAAATCATTCCACAAAAAAAGATACCTGCACACATATGTTAGTTGCAATTCTATTCACAATGGCAAAAACATGGAACAAATCATGTTGCCCATGGAAGCCAGACTGGATAAAAAAAGTAGTACATATACACAATGGACTATCATGCAGCCATAAAGAAGGACAAACATATGAACTTCACAGTAACTTGGATGGATTTAGAGTCTATCATACTCAGTGATCTATCACAGAAACAAAGAACAGATTGCCATATGTTCTCACTCATAAGCAGACATTGAACAATTATAAGACTATAAGAAAGGGATTGGCAGTAGTGGGAAACTGTCTGGGAAGCGGGTGTGGGATTGGCAGTTAAGGAAAACTGCTAAGGGAGGGAGGGACATACCTCATTTCAAGGGTGCCTGCATAATCAACGTTCGTATACCTAAGTTTGAATTGTACCCAACATCTTTATATTAATAAAAAAAGGAATTCTTGGTGAGTGTGAGTCAGGGTCGCTAGTACAATTTAGGCATCAATAGGTAAATTTCTTGTAGGCAGGTTTTAGGATGGTTTGTAGGCAGATATTTTTCTTATTACATTTTTGTTGCAGGTCAGACTGGCATGTGGACTCACCAACCTAACCCACCTCCTCAGTTAATCAAAAGAAAATCTCATTAGATATAAGAATAGAACAGCCCTATCTTTAAGTTTACAGTTAAGCATAATCATCACTAAAATTTTTTTAGCTTCCCTGTTGAAGATGGAAGACTGAATATCACCCCTTAACTGATCAAAACCATAGAAATAATAAGAAGACCACATTTTAGTTCATGAACTTGTGAGTTGGAAAAGTCTGGCAAGATCTCCTACAAAGACAGGATATGTGATTTTAGGATAAAGTCAAAGTACACACGAGTTTTGCACAGCACCCCACCTGGCATCAGGCTCACCAAATTGAGGAAGCTGAAGAAATGTAATCTACTAGTGACCCAGCTTCCACAGATGTCATATTTCTTAAGAAAATTGGGTTCTTGAATAAAGAAAAAAAACAGTGGCAAACAAGTTGGAACTAGTTCAAGTCCCTTGCTATATTCCAACATCAGAGATCATATCTGCTGAAGATTCAATTGCTTCCATGGATCAACTGGGATTCACAATCTGATTTTATAAGCGTGAGCATAAGTGACCTAAATAAAAGGTCACAAGTTGGTCATATTTAATCAGTAGAATATTTTTTCTGATCTGTACAATATTTTAGAAATCGGAAAACTTCTAATAAAAATCTAGATTTCTGGCTTATCTGAAAAGATCAGAAAATCTGGGAATACTGAATAAAGGGAGCCAGTCCTCTTTAAATGGACTCTCCAGTCCCTTGAGTCCCCTATTTCTCTATACTGGTGCATCCAGTTTGGCAAATGTCACTCCTCTGTTTCCTTACAAATAACTACAGCTTACTTTAGGGTAGCAATGAACCCAGACCCCAGCAAAACATTACTTTTGAAAACATCCTTTTGCAGCTAAGGGTGGCCATTTGACAATGTTCTGATTGATGAAACATAAGAGGATGACTTCAGAAATTATAAGAAGGCCTTTCTTTTCCTAAAAAAGGGTACACCCCATGCTCCCTCCTTATGGATTTGAATAAAAGGTGAGAAATAGAGTTGAAGTAGCCATTTTGTCAAATAAGAAAACCAACTAATGGAGCTTAGTGCTGAGGCTTTGGAATAGATTTTGAGACATCAAAATGAGGTGATTATGCCTCAACTCTCTGAATCCAGACCCTTGAAAAGCAAGGATCTGGGCAGAAGAATCAGAGGCAGCCTAGAGGTTGAGCTAGGAGATGCACCCTCTTCTAACCAAAGTGTGGTGATCTCACACATGTGCTACCTCTGGGACCACATGGACATCGTTCCTTTGACATTTCAGAAATCCTATCTTCTATCTTGGATAGAATTGCAAGTGCCTGGGAAGAAAAGGGATTAACTCCTCAGCCTTCCACATTTCTTTCCAGGAAAGCTCTAATCCTCTTAAATCTGGGATCATTAAACACTCAGATTTTTATTCAGAATCTATTGTTTTTGTTCTCAATGTGTTCTTGTGCTCGCTATACTGTTATTAGGCAGAATTTATGTAAATGTCCTGATCAGCCTCTCGGTAGAAACTAGATTTTTCCACAAGTTATAGAGATATAAAATAATGGCATCAATATAAATTTATGTCTTACAGAAATGTGTGGAGTTTGAAGGGCAGAACTGGTAAAGAGCTATGTCCTCCAAAATTCTCAGTGACTCAGGATCTTTTCACTACCTAAGAAAAA
>NW_007148142.1:0-736 GCF_000164805.1 Carlito syrichta | reverse complement strand
ATATGTATGTATTAAATGTTTGATAAGTTTTTAATGTTTTAAATTTTTCTTTTTAATTAATTTATTTTTTATAGAGTTGTGGTGTACAAGTGAGGATTTATGACATAAGCAGGATGCACGTGGATGAAGTTTGGGCACCTAAGTGGCTCTCACTCCCACAGTAGTTACCCTTTGTGATGTCACATGACCTCTCACTTCTCCATTTCTCCCTCTTCTAGTAGTGCCCAGCAACTGCCTATCCCACCATCGTGCTAATGTGACTAGGGTTTAGGACCAACTTATGAATGACAATATGCAGTATTAAGTTCTTTGTTTCTGTGATAGCTCACTTAGTATGATTGTTTCCAACTCCATCTAAGTTGCTGCAAAGACCAAGATTGTGCTCTCTTTTATGGCTGCACAATACTCCATCATGTATATGTACCACATTTTCTTTATTCAGTCCACTTTTGATGAACAGCAGGGTTGGTTCCATGTTTTTTATATTGTGAATAGTACAGAAATGATTATGTGTATGCAGGTGTCTTTTTGGTAGAGGGATTTATGTTCCAGGTATATTTTCAGGAGATAGATTGCTGGATCATATGAAAAGAACAATTTTAGGTTATTTTAGAAATCACTACATTGCTTTCCATAGAGGTTGAACTAGCTTACATTCCCATCAACCGTGAGTGTAGAAGTATTTTTTGTCTCTGCAGCTGTGCCAGCATCTGTTGTTTTCGACTTATTAATAATA
>NW_007148141.1:0-800 GCF_000164805.1 Carlito syrichta | reverse complement strand
GGGTTGGAAGTTGACTGCCAAATTCTGGCAGCAGGTACCAGCTGAGTATAATCTGTAGGCAAATTTTTCCAGTCTGGGACTGAAAATCAGGGCCCACTGTTGGAGTGTGCACTCAGGGGCTATCCAATCACATGTTTGTTTCTGTTCCACTTGGGCTTCAGCTGCCACTGCTATGACCTAACCAGGCTTCCTCCTGTGTGGGACTAATGACTCACATGTGGCTAGGATAAGGGGAGCCAACCAAGAGTATGTCAGGATCATTTATCCCCTCTAATTTAATATTTTAATGCATTATATCCATTTGGACTTTCTGATGTTGTACCACATAGAAGAATTATCTACTAAAAATTAAGGTGAAAAAATTCTGCTAAGCAACAATGAGTTAATGACCAACCTTTCTGATTTTTGTCAAACTTAGAGTAGAAGCATTCTCAGTGTAGTTTTTAATTTGTGGTTTATGTTTAAAACTTAACCCACTAATGTTACTTTTAACTTATGTGGCCCATTAAGAGTTTTTCCTAAGTCTTTAAAAGATAAGGGAAATACACAAACTTGATTTCTACTTGGAGAGGAATTCATTGCTCTGCTTAGATATCTGACAGGTTTATTGTCTATTATTCCTGTTTCCAAGTGTTTTTCAAGAGTTTGCACGTTGTTTGTGTTTCTTGAAAGTGTTTTTTTTTGAGTTGGAGTCTCACTCTGTCACCCAGACTGGAGTGCAGTGCTACTTCCAGCCACCACAGCCTCGGGCCTGTTGGGCTCTGGCGATCCTTCCACCTCAGCCTTTTCAAGTAGCCGGA
>NW_007148140.1:0-3081 GCF_000164805.1 Carlito syrichta | reverse complement strand
TTAGGATTTTAGAACAGTTATTTAAAAAAAAAATTGTAATCAATTGTCGTAGAAATGGCCCAGCATGATCGTTTGACTGGGCCACATTCTTAGGAAAGTGGTTTGGGCTATAATTAAAAGTTTCTCTAGTGTAGGTAGAATTAGTGTAAAATAGAAAGGAATTAGGATTTAAGTTCATCATTAGGTGTTGTGTATGCATAAGTTTTAAAAGCGATTGATTATTAGAATATTATGATGTTAGAATTGTAGTATTGCTTTTGAGGAATAGTAACCAAGCATGAGGAACAGTGAGATAATTTTGGGATCGTCTTTCCTCATGCTTGAGGAAACACCTGATGGGTGGGAGATGCCCATCATCTACATGACTTTGTGTTCACATGAAAGTCTTGTGATTTAACCTGTGAAAATTTGGGATAAAAGGATTATGGTTTGTCCCATTAAATGGTTTCTGCACTAGACAGAGTCCTGTCTCTTTCTTTCTTCCCACACCCCGTCTCTTTCTTTCTCTTTATTTCTCCAGAATAATCACCAATGCTACCACACCTCCCAAGGACTCCCTGAATCTATTTGCAGGGGCTGGCCCCCCACAGAAATGCAGATAGATAGATAGATAGATAGATAGATAGATAGATAGATAGAGACAGAGATCGAGAGAGAGAGAGAGAGAGAGAGAGAGAGATTTTGGAGATGAGTTCGCAAGAAGTTACACGGTTTGGTCTCAAACCCTGGGCTCAGGCAATCTTCTTGCCTCCACCTCCCAAAGTGCTGGGATTACAGGCTTGAATCACAACATCAGGTATTAGAAATATATTTAAGTGTATTAAAATGATTATGTAAGTACACCCTGTATCTCACTAAATCAGAATATGTGAATCAACCTACACGATCATAAATTTAAATAATATATTTTAAAGAAATTTTAAATTAATTAATAAGAACAGCTTGAATAACCACAAAGAAAATATTATAAGTTCTTTAATAAAAGATGGAAAACAATATTCCTAAGCACACTGTTAACACAAGTAACTGATAACACAAATTATAAAGTGTTTAAAACAATCATCCATACTGCTTTAAATGTGAGATATATACAATTTGGTATTTGTTAAGGTATACAAAACTCCCTTGTTAAAAATACAATCTTGAGCTGGGCTTGGTGGCTCAGCCTGTAATTCCACACCTTTGGGAGGCTAAGGTGAGTGAATTGACTGAGCCCGTGGGTTCGAGACCCGCCTGGGCAGCGAGACCTCATCTCTACAATAAATCAAGAAATCTGCTGGGCATGGTAGTGCACTCCTGTAGTTCCGGCTACTTGGAAGGCTGAGTCGGAAGGATCGCCGGAGCCCAGCAGGTCGAGGCTGCGGTGGCTGTGAGTGGCCACTGCACTCCAGTCTGGGCGATAGAGTGAGACTCCAACTCAATAAAAAAAAAATACAGTCTCCCTTCTGTCCCAGAAAAAGTGCCTCAAGGAAATAGAAGTTGATTTTATTCTATCATATTATCACTATAAATTCATGCAGATTTTTTCTGTTTTGTTGCTTTGCTTTCTTTTTCCATTCCTTATGACATTCCCTTTAGTAGCATAATCAAAATTGGCTCGACACCATCATGTTCACATTCTAACTTCAGGAAGTAGAAAACAGAAAGAAGGAAATGACAATAGAAAGAAAGAAATTTCCTTGTTGTAACATGATAATCCCAAGTCTGAGAGGACTTGCACATACTCATATTTGCCTATCCCAATGAAGTCACCTAGAGAAAGACATTGGTTCATTAGAACCAATAGAAGGCAGTCACTGATGGCATCTAGACAGTGTAGAAATAATATGTGGCTTAGGACAGTACAGCAAGCAGTTTTGTAATCAAACAAGTTAATTATTCAAATTACTATATGATGTTCACAATTACAGTGAGTAAGGATGCCACCCACATTGCTCTCATCTCTGATAAGCTGGATCACCTGCATCCTGTGACTCATTACTGGGAGTATGCATATCCTTCAGAGACCATTCTTGGCCAGAAGCTACTCTCTAAGGGAGGGAACAGAAAAAAACCAGATGGAAGAGAATCTACTTCTGGACAATTACCTCACACCCTACCCCTACATTGACCTTTTTCTGTTCTTATAATCTTCACATAACATTGATCCTTTGCCACTTCCCTGGAGTTAAAATACAAGTCAAACATGGAATCTATATCCTGCATATGCAATAAGGGACACAGGATTTAAAATTGCTACAGTAATTATAACACATATAATTACCTTATGCCTAAAGGAAAAAGCTTAGTGATTCAAATCACTTGGAAAAGGGATCCTGGGCTGAGTGATAAGACAGATCAATAAACAAGCAAAGGTAAAACTCAACTGTCAGATAAAACACAAGCAATTCCTCTCCTCTGACAGCACTGTGACACATTAGGGAGGCCACCCTGGTGTGAAATATCATATTCTATCATGTCTGGGAGCCCTCTTGTCCATGACAAGAAATTACAGAGAGTGTCCAGAATTGCCACATGGAAATGATAATAGTCCTTCTTTTGAGACCAGTAGTTATTACACTTAGCAGTATTTGTTCATTTTTCCATAACCATAGGATGAATAACCAAATTATGATCTATCCCTTCTCCCCAGGGAGCAAGCAGAGAGTGCTAACAGGGTTCAGAATAACTTCTTAGGGCCAATGACATATTATCTCCAAGTTGGGAGGGTAGCAAAAGGTTATTCTTTCTTCCCTAGCTTGGTCACAATTATTACTCTTGCATCTGAATTTGCATCAACAGAGGTGCTGCCCATAGTTGTTTTGGCATGTCTAGGGATATTGGATACCCTTCACAGGGTCTCTCATTGAGAGTGTGAATTGCTTCATGTATTTGGGTTATCCACCCCTGCAATGAGTATTGCCACATATCTTGGCCCCACAAGGGTTTTTCTTATAATGTCCATTGTTACTGGTGACGTTGTAACATCCACAGCATCTGTCCTTTGAACACTTCACAGGTGTCTGTGCAAATTGTCAGTGTGCCTAGCTCTTTGGAAATCACCAACTACCCTGCACACAACTCTGCCCAGTGACTACTTTT
>NW_007148139.1:0-800 GCF_000164805.1 Carlito syrichta | reverse complement strand
ATTGCCATTCTGACTGGAGTTAGGTGGTATCTCAGTGTGGTTTGATTTGCATCTCCTGATGATTAGTGAGGTTGAGCATTTCTTCATGTGTTTGTTGGCTGCTCGAATGTCTTCTTTTGTGAAGTGTCTGTTCATGTCTTTTGCCCATTTTATAATGGGGTTGTTTGTTTTCTTCTTTTCAGTACGCTTCAGTTCCTTGTAGATCCAGGATGTTAAGCCTTTGTCAGACTAGAGTTGGCAAATACTTTTTCCCTGTCTGTAGGCTGTCTCCCTGCTCTCTTGATGGTTTCTTTGGCTTTGCAGAAGCTTGTCAGTTTAATAAGGTCCCATTTGTCTATCTTCTCTCTTAAGTCCTGTGGGTTTCGGGTTTTGTACAGGAATTGGATGCCAGTTCCGATTTCCATGAGAGTATTTCCTTCCTTTTCTAAAGTTCTTATGGTTTGAGGTTTTACATTTAGGTCTCTGATCCATTTGGAGTTAACCTTTGTGCATGGGGATAGATAGGGGTCCTGTTTCAATCTTCTGCATGTGGTCAGCCAATTTTCCCAGCACCATTTACTGAATAGGTTCTCCTCTCCCCATTGGTAGGTGGTGGGGGCTTTGTCGAAGATGAGTTGGTTGAGAAATTGAGGTTTTGCTTCTGGAATCTCAATTCTGTTCCATTGATCTATATGCCTGTTCCTGTACCAATACCAAGTTGTTTTGATGATTGTAGCTTTATAGTAAAGTTTGAAATCTGGTATTGTGATACCACCTGCTTTGTTTTTTTTTACTGAGGATTGTTCGGCTATTCTTGGATG
>NW_007148138.1:0-812 GCF_000164805.1 Carlito syrichta | reverse complement strand
AAACAGTAAAGAAAGTAGCTACATTTAAAATAAAAATTCAGACCAAGAACAAAAACATGACGTTTAAATTTAAAAATTCCATTAAAAATATATGTATGTGCACCGTAGTAGTTGTTGGAACTAGTATTTTGGAAAATGAAACAAGGAGAAATAGTTAAAAAATTAGAAATGAGAATCTTAGCACTCTTGGCTGGGTGACAGAGTGAGACTCCAACTAAATAAAAAAAAAAGGAAGAAAAAGAAAATCCTAAATAAAAAGAAACTGGAAATAATTCTAGGAAGAAACAAAGAAATACATGGGAAACAACTACTCATCCAACAGTTAATACAGCAATTTCTTGAGATAATGGAAAAAAAGTTTACAAGAGAAAAGGTTTACTGGATCACATAATTTAAAAGAACAAATAGAAATAGGTGAAAAACCAAAAACAAGCAACTCTGTCAAGTGTTGTTATTTAGTAGCTACTCTTTTGCTTTTTTGAAGTCTACTTCCCTGATTGAATGGAATTTTCCTTGATCTTAATCTGACGAAAATTAATACATCATATTAAGAGTATGTAATATATATTTTCTGAGATAATGGACACCATTTTAGCTATGTAAAAGTCCAACTTGTTCCATTTGGCTATATAACTTGCAAAAGTCATTTCTAAAGGCAGCTGTGTTGGAAACTGTTGGTTTACCCTATCAGAGTCCTAACATCAAATGTTCATCCCCCTCAAATGGGGGGATAGTGGGGCAAGCCTGAGATTTCTTTCCATGTATATATATCATCTGCTTCCTCCCAGTTGACATCACTATATTTAAGATGG
>NW_007148137.1:0-959 GCF_000164805.1 Carlito syrichta | reverse complement strand
AAATTAATACATCATATTAAGAGTATGTAATATATATTTTCTGAGATAATGGACACCATTTTAGCTATGTGAAAGTCCAACTTGTTCCATTTGGCTATATAACTTGCAAAAGTCATTTCTAAGGCAGCTGTGTTGGAAACTGTTTGGTTTACCCTATCAGAGTCCTAACATCAAAATGTTCATCCCCCTCAAAATGGGGGTTAGTGGGGCAAGCCTGAGATTTCTTTCCATGTATATATATCATCTGCTTCCTCCCAGTTGACAATCACTATATTTAAGATGGTCATATCTTTTACAAATTTATGTATAAAGCTGAAAAATGACAATTTGAGATGCTAGAAAATATGAATCCTAGGTCTGAAAAAAATCAAGTAGTTTCCAGTGAGTAAATACCGTTTACTTGCCCACCACATTATCAGGCATTTTAGAAACTCAAGAAAGTAGTTACGAGCAAGTTGAATCCGTCTTTTTGCACTGGAGTAGTGGCTTCAGATGGATATATGACACGCTGACAGAAAATGCCGTTGAGGACAAATGCTGAAAGAAAAAGAAATGTTACAGAAAAGTCATTATCACTGTGTAACTCTGGAAAATAGAATATGTTGAGATGTAGCTAGTTTCCCTAGTTCCATAATGCTGACTGAACACGTGTGTTTTGCTTTAAGCAGAGTAGGTAGAAAGTGGCCTTAAACATCCTTAAAAATCCTAAGTCAAAGAGACACCAGCATTTACGTGGCCACTTAACAAACTCCAAAGTGCACGAATCACTGTTGCCAAATTTCGCCTTATTGCAACTCAAGTTCAGATTCAGACTGCAGCTAGAGGTCAACAAGGATTCTGCTCAGACTCAGCAGCTGACACTCCCCTGCTCCTCTTCCCTACCCCTCCCATTTTCTGCCCCTTCGCTCCCCATCCTCTTTCCCTCCCTCTTCTCCCCCCCAACAATGATCTGTACCGGT
>NW_007148136.1:0-1023 GCF_000164805.1 Carlito syrichta | reverse complement strand
TTAAAAATGGTATTGAAGGCCAGGTGTGGTGGCTCATGTCTGTAATCCTAACACGTTGAGAGGCCCAAGGGGAGAATTGCTTGAGCCTAGGAGTTTGAGACCAGCCTGGGCAACATAGCGAGACTTTGTGTCTACAAAAAAAATAAAAGCTGGGCATGGTGGCACACACATGTAGTCCCATGAAAGTGGAAGGATCACCTGAGCCAAGGAGACTGTGGTAACCTGTGATCATGCCATTGCACTTCAGCCTGGGAGACAGAGTGAGACCATGACTCAAAAAAAAAAAAAAAAAGGTATGTGATTTGGGTTGTAGGAGGTTAAGTAGTCAATTATTAATCAATACTATTTCAGGAATTATTAACTAACCATTGACCTTATAAAGATTTATGAGGCACAAATCCTAGACTGAGTTTATTGTCTCGCTAGAGGTATAAGATACAAAGGCAGATACTCATAGATGTGTTAATGAAATGACTAAGAAAGCATAACCTATTATGACAAGGGTATGGCATTTTGGCCTGGCTTAAAAGCATGAGCAGAGGTGAGAAAGCAGTTTGTGTGTAAGTAATGATAAGAGTTCTGTTAAAGCTGGAATGCAGGTTTCATGAAGAGTAGTGTGAATTCATTCTGGAAATGGAGGCTTTGGCCAGAGGGTAGGGCAAAGGGCAGAATTAGATTTTATTCAGTAGATAGTGATCAACCCTGATGGTTTTGAGTTGTAAAGCGACTTCATTGTAGGAGAATGTAAGGAAGTAATATGAGATTGAATTTGTATATGTATGTCTATATATGTGGATAGACAGTATTTTCTTTATATAACTGTTAAATCTATGGAATCCTATATACTGTATGAGCACATGTTAAAGCAAAAACTATGTTTTTAGCATACTGGTAGGTAGAAATGTGAAATGAATTAATCTCCCAGTTCAAGAGAAGAGAATAATCTTAAAAAGAAAATGAAAATGTTAATTTAGAAATACATTTGCGTTTAAACATATTTGTTTTTAAAAATCAACAGAATAG
>NW_007148135.1:0-792 GCF_000164805.1 Carlito syrichta | reverse complement strand
CCCCCCAAAAAAAAAGACTACCTCGATTAGTGGAATCTTGAATGGTACTTAACCCTGGAGAAGTTTTGGATAGGTGTAAACACATGGTTTTATTCACTTCTTGGGAATAAAATTCACCATATCTTCCGCATTTGGCAGAGCACTGCACACAAGCCCTTAAGCGTAAGGATTGCTCAGTAGTCAAGGTTCCTCCCATTATGATGTCAGAGTTCTGAGGCTGATGACATAAATGACAATTTGACATGTTTGTTTCCCTGATTTTGCTTACCTCATTAATGTAAAAATTAACCTTTGTAGCAACCTACAGATTCAATGAAATAACCATTATGTTAATATTATTCTTTTCAGACCTGGAAATTGCAATAAACAATTCATAAGAGCAGGCCTCGGTGGCACAGCCTGTAATCCCCCACCTTTGGGAGGTTGAGGTGAGTGGATCGCCTGAACCTGCGTGTTTGTATCCCACCTAGGCAGCGAGACTTCAACTCTACAATAAATTAAAAAATCAGCCGGGCGTGGTAGCGCATGAATGTCATTCAGGCTACTTGGAAGGCTGAGGCAGAAGGATCACTGGAGCACAGCAGGTCGAGGCTGCGGTGGCCCAGAATAGCCACTGCACTCCAGTCTGGACGACAGAGTGAGACTCCAACTCAAAAAATAAAAGTATTCATATGAAAGCATAAACACTCAAGAATAACCAAAAGGATCTTATCAAAGGAAACAAAGCAGGAGTTATCACTGTTCTAGACTTCAAACTTTACTATATGTTTACAGTAATCAACACAGCCTGGC
>NW_007148134.1:0-768 GCF_000164805.1 Carlito syrichta | reverse complement strand
ATCTTGAATGGTACCTAACCCTGGAGAAGTTTAGGGATAGGTGTAAACACATGGTTTTATTCACTTCTTGGGAATATAAATTCACCATATCTTCTGAATTTGGCAGAGCACTGCACACAAGCCCTTGAAGCCTAAGGATTGCTCAGTAGTCAAAGTCCCTCCCATTATGATGTCAGAATTCTGAGGCTGATGACATAAATGACAATTTGACATGTTTGTTTCCCTGACTTTGCTTACCTCATTAATGTAAAAATTAACCTTTGGAGCAACCTACAGTTTCAATGAAATAACCATTATGTTAATATTATTCTTTTCAGACCTGGAAATTGCAATAAACAATTCATAAGAGCAGGCCTCGATGGCACAGCCTGTAATCCCACACCTTTGGGAGGTTGAGGTGAGTGGATCGCCTGAAACTGCGTCTTTGTATCCCACCTAGGCAGCGAGACTTCAACTCTACAATAAATAAAAAAATCAGCCGGGCGTGGTAGCGCATGAATGTCATTCAGTCTACTTGGAAGGCTGAGGCAGAAGGATCACTGGAGCACAGCAGGTCGAGGCTGCGGTGGCCCAGAATAGCCACTGCACTCCAGTCTGGAAAGACAGAGTGAGACTCAAACTCAAAAAATTAAAGTATTCATATGAAAGCATAACACTCAAGAATAGCCAAAAGGATCTTATCAAAGGAAGAAAGCAGGAGTTATCACTGTTCTAGACTTCAAACTTTACTATATGCTTACAGTAATCAACACAGCCTGGCATTGGTAC
>NW_007148133.1:0-950 GCF_000164805.1 Carlito syrichta | reverse complement strand
AATTGAACTTGTTGAAGTTCCAGATCTATATCATTCTTAGATGACTGAACCTTGATTTTCAGTGTACCTAAGTGCAATTCAGAAGACAGAATGCATTATAAATCTTAAAAATTTTAGAAAATAAACTAGTATTCTAATTAAATACAGCCTTTTTCCATTCTTAAAATTTGTGTACATTTTCTTCGTGCACTCTGTATTTTCTGCTTGTTAACTTTCATTAAATGTTACAGATGCGCAATCCTTAGAGAAAAATTTCCCTTATATATTTGAAGGAAATATAAAATCAAATTCCCTTTATATTTAAAACCAATTTATATTTTTAAAGGGTATTTCGATTGAATCTCCTAGTATTTTCTCTACCTAAGACATAATGCAGTACTCTGCAACAAAATATCTGATTAATCTGGTACTTTTAATCACCAAGCTTTTAAAACCAGGCACACAGAAAAAAGAGAATTTATGGCCCAATATATGTAAACCAAAATAACATGGAGATTTACAATGTATTAAGTGTTTGGGCTCCACATTGGAATAAAAATTTACATAATTGAAAATTCTGGAACATTGCCGAAGATCTTAGCTAAAGCGATATTGTTCAAATCCTGTTAGAAAAACGGCTCAAAGGCTATGACATAATACTAAAAACATCCTAAAGTTTCTAAACTAAAGAAAGTGCTAAAATAGTATGTGGTTGTGCTATAATAGTATTCGGTGACCATTATAATAAAAGACTACATCGTCGGCCATCCCCTTATGTCCCATCCCTGTGTGGGTGATTCTCTCAAAAAAAGACTACCTCGTTTCATGGATTATTGAATGGACACTTATACCTGGAGAAGTTTTTGCATAGGTGTGCACACATAGTTTTCTTCACTTCTTGGGAATGGAATCCACCATGTTTACCGCATTTGACAGAGCACTGCAAATAAGCCCTTGAAACCTAAGGATTG
>NW_007148132.1:0-4882 GCF_000164805.1 Carlito syrichta | reverse complement strand
GAATTCACATGAAGCCAAAAACAATCAAGAATAGCCAAAAGAATCTTATCAAAAGAAACAAAGCAGGAGCTATCATTGTTACAGACTTCAAACTTTACTATATGTTTACAGTAACCAACACACCCTGGTATTCCTACAAGAATAGGTCCATAGGCCAATGAATCAGGGCAGAGAATGAAATTCTCAAATTCTCAACCAACACTACTTTGAGAAAAACTCCAAGACCCCTGGGTAATGGAGAACATATTCAGTAAATGGTGCTGGGAAAAGGCTGACCACATGCACAAAGTTGAATCAGGACCCCAATCACCATACACATTAACTCTAAATGGATCAAAGACCTCAACGTACGACACGACATTATAATAATTTTAGAAAACACAGGAGACAACATTATGGAAACTGGAACTGGAAACTAATTCCTCTTCAGAAACCTAAATACCCATGCCGTAATAAGTAAGTTAGACAAGTGGGATCTCATCAAATTAATATACTCCTGCAAAACAAAATAAACCATCAGAAGAGCAGGGATACAGCCTACAGAGTGGGAAAAACGATTGTCCAACTATATATCTGTAAAAAAGCATAATATCTAGGATCTACAAGAAACTCAAACACACATAAAAATCAGACAAACATTCCCTTTGAAAAGTCTACAAAATATGTGATTGGACACTTTCATAAGAAGAGATACGGGCAGCTAGCAAACACATGAAATTGCTCAGCCTCACTTATCATCAAAAAAATGCAAATGAGACCACTTTGAAATACCACATGCCCCCTGTAAGACTGGCCATCACTAATAAAACAAACAGTAACAGAAGCTGGTAAGGAGTGGGAAGAAATAAATGCTTCTACGCTGCATGTGGACTGAAAAGTAGAGCAACACCTTTGGAAAAGAGTGTGGTGGTTTCTAAAGTGACAAGATATTGGCCTACCATGTGACTCAGTAATTTCTCCTGTAGAGAATATACCTGGAGGAACTCAAATCATTTTACAGAAAAGATACCTGCACAAGTATGTTTTTTGCAGTTCTAATCACAATTGTAATAAAATATGATACCAACCATGCTGCCTATCAAAGCAGGAATGGAAAAAATAAATGTGGTATATACACAGTGGAATATTATGCAGCCATAAAAATGGAGAGATATAAGGATTTTGTAGAACGTTTGATGGATATGATGTAGGTCATTTTCAATGATTCATCACAGAAACAAACAACGGAGTTCAATATGTTCTCACTCATGAGTTGAACTCGATCACTTATAGTGCTGTGAGAAAGTTATTGGGCCGGGCTCGGTGGCTCGGCCTGTAAACCCGCACGTTTGGGAGGCTGAGAAGAGTGGATTGCCTGAGCCCACGGGTTGCAGACCCGCCTGGGCAGCGAGACCTCATCTCTAAATAAATAAAAATATCAGCTGGGCGTAGTAGCGCATGCCTGTAATTCTGGCTACTTGGAAGGCTGAGGTGGAAGGATCACCAGTGCCCAGCAGGTCGAGGCTGTGGTGGCCAGGGGCGGCCACTGCACTCCAGTCTGGGGACAGAGTGAGACTTCAACTCAAAAAAATTATAAAAAAGAAAGCTATTGGTAGTCGTGGAAAACGGTTTAGGGGAGGGGTGATATTGGCAGTGGAGGGATACTGTTAAGGAAGTGAGGGGTGTACCTCATCAACCAGGGAACCTGCGTAATCAATGTTTGTATATCTAATTCTGAACTGTACCCCACGTTTTTATAAAAATTAAAATAAATAAATAAATAAATGAGTAAATGAAAGCTGTAAAACATGCAACTGACATTATTTTTTATTTTATTTTATTTTTATTTTAAAAATGGTTACAATTCAGGCTTGGGCCTAGAAATCTTCATTATGCAGGGATAGATTTTTTAAGAATTGTATAATTCTCCAATGATATCTCCTTTCCTTTTAATCCGTTGGAATACATGGTATAATTCGGCCTTCAAAATTTACAACTACAGTATTTACCACATAAATTATGAATGTTGTTTTCTGCCTAAATTGAAACTTGTTGAGATTCCAGAAGTATATCATTCTTAGAAAACTGAACCTTGAAATTCAACGTACCTAGTGATATTAAGAAGGCAGAATGCATAATAAATATTAAAAATTTTAGAAAATAAACAGTGTCCTAATTTAATAGAGATTTATCCATTCTTAAAATTTCTGTACATTTTCCTGGTGCACACTGTATTTTCTGCTTGTTAATTTTAATTAAATGTTACAGATGTGCAATCCTTACAGAAAATTTTCCCTTATATATTTGAAGGAAATATAAAATCACATTCCCTTTATATTTAACTCACTTCATATTTTGAAAAGTGTATTTTCTTTGAATCCCCTAGTATTTTCTCTACCTAAGACCTAAAACTGTACTCTGCAACAAAGTATACAATTAATCTTATACTTTTAGTCGCCAAGCATTTACATTGAGGCACACAGAAAATAGAAAATTTGGAGCCCAATATATATATAAAAAATTACATGGAGAATTACAAAGTAGTAAGTATTTGGGCTCTGCATTAGTGTAAAATTTTAGATAATTGAATAATCTGGAGAACTGATTATGATCTTTGAAAAAGCAATGTTCCAATCCTGTAGGAAAAACTTTTCAAAGGCAGTTACACAATAGTAAAAACATCCAAAAGTTTCTAAACTAAAGAAAGTGCTAAAGTATTATTTGTTTGTACTATAACCAAGCTCCTACATGACTCCATGACCATAATAATAAAAGACTACCTCATGGTCAATCCCCTCAGGTCCCCTCCCAGGTTGGGAGTATCTCAATCTTCTAAATAATGACTACTTAAAAATAAAAGATTACCTCATTTAGAGGATTTTTGAATTGTCACTTATCCCTGAAGAAATTTTTGGATAGGTGTGATCACATAGTTTTCTTCATTTCTTGGAAATGAAATCCACCATGTCTACTGCATTTGGCAGAGCACTGTACACAAGTGCTTGAAGCCTAAAGATTGCTCAGTAGTCACAGTCCTTCCCATTATGATATCAAAGTTCTGTGACTGATGTCATAAATAACAATTTGATATTCTTGATTTCCTGACTTTACTTAGCTCTTTTAATGTAAAAATTAGCCTTTTTGTCAATCTACAGAATCAACGAAATAACCATTAAGTTAACATCCTCCTTCTCAGACCTGGAAATTACAATAAAGGATTCATATGAAACCATAAAGAATCATGAATAGCCACAAGAATAGTATCAAAAGAAACAAAGGAGGAGCTATCGCAGTTCCAGACTTCAAACTTTACTCTATGTTTACAGTAATCAACACACCCTGGTGTTGATACAAGAATAGGTCCATAGGAGAATGGATCAGGACAGAGAAAGAAATCCTCCAATTCTCAACCCACTCATCATTCAAAAAACCTCCAAGACCCACTGGGTAATGAAGAACAAATGAGGCAAATGGTGCTGGGAAAAGGCTGACAACATGCACAAGATTGAAAGAGGACCCCTATCTATCACCATACACATTAACTCTAAATGGATCAAAGACCTAAACGTAAAACACCAAATTATAATAATCTTAGAAAAAGCAGGAGACACCTTTAGGGAAACTGGAACCGGAAACTTTTCCTCTTCAGAAGTCTAAATACACATGCCTTAAGAAGTAAGTTAGACATGTGGAATCTCATCAAATTAATATACTTCTGCAAAACAAACAAACAAACAAATCAGAAGAGCAGGGATACAACCAACAGAATGGGAAAAATGATTCTTCACCTACGTATTGTAAAAAGGCATAACATCTAGGATCTACAAGAAATTCAAACACTAAGAAAAATCAGACAAACATTCCCCTTGAAAAGTGTGGAAAATACATGACTGGACACTTTTCATAGAAGAGATATGGGCAGCCAACAAACACATGAAAACTGCTCAGCCTCACTCATCCTCAAGGAAATGCAAATGAAACCACTTGAAATACCACATACCCCCTGTAAGACTGGAAATCAGTAATAAACAAACATTATGATGCTGGTCAGGATTTGGGAAGAAATCAATGCATCTACACTGCATGTGGACTGAAAAGTAGAGCAACATGTTTGGAAAACTGTGATGTGGTTTGTAAAGGAACAAGATATTGGCTTACCATGTGACTCAGTAATTCCTCTGTAGAGAATATACCTGGAGGAACCCAAATCATTTTATCCAAAAGATACCTGTACTGGTATGTTTTTTACATCTCTAATCACAATTGAAAACATAAAACATGGTACCAAACATATTGCCCATCAAACCTGGAATGGATAAAATTAATGTGGTACATACACGCTGATATATTATGCAACAATAGCAAAGGACAGATAGAAGGATTTTCCTGAACGTTTGATGGATATGAGGTAGGTCGTTTTCACTGATTTATCACAGAAACAAAGAACAGAGTTCCATATGTTCTCACTTATGAGCTGAACTTATAGTGCTGTCAAAATGTGATTGACAGTAGTGGAAAACTGTTTAGAAGGAGGGGTGAGATTGGCAATGGAGGGATACTGCTAAGGAAAGGAGGGGCATACCTCATCAACCATGGACCCTGCATAATCAATGTTTGTACTTATAACTTTGAATTGTACCCCACATTTTAAAAACTTAAAATAAATAATTACATAAATAAATAAATGAAAGCTGTAAAACATGCAAAGGACTTTGTTTATTCTATTTTTTATTATTTGTTTTACTTTAAAAATGGTTACAATTCAGGGTTGGGGCTAGAAATGTTCATTATGCAGGGATTGGTTTTTCAAGAATTGTATAATACCGCAATGATAACTCCTTTTCCCTTTATTACATGGGAATACATGGTGTAATTCTGCCTTCAAAATTGACAACTACAGTGT
>NW_007148131.1:0-843 GCF_000164805.1 Carlito syrichta | reverse complement strand
GGCTGGGTAGGTTATTCTGGTGAAATTGTTATCCTTAGGACTTTGAAGATAGGGCTCAAGCTCTCTAGCTGCAGGGTTTCTGCAGATAAATCTGCTGCTATCTGATTGGTCTGCCATGGTGGGTGATCTGGCCTTTTTCTCTTGCTGCCTTTAGGATTTTTTCTTTTGTGCCTACTTTATTTAGGCGAATTATTATGTGTCTAGGAGTTGGTCTTCTCATTTGTTGTCTTGCGGGGGTTCTCTGAATCTCTTGTGTTTGAATTTTTGTATCACTGATTAGATGAGGGAAATTTTCTTGAATGATCTCGTGGAAAGTTTGTTCCAATGTGGTCTCTGTTTCTCTTTCTGCCTCAGGGAGTCCGATTATTCTTAGGTTAGGCCTCTTGAGGTAGTCACTCATCTCTTGAAGGTTTTGTTCTGTCTTTTTTAGCTTATTTTCTGTGTTTTTAAGAGTTTGGGTTATTTCTATATTTTGGTCCTCAAGCTCTGAGATTCTTTCTTCTGCTTGGGTAATTCTGCTTTCCATGCTTATCAATTTGTTATTTATTTCATTCACAGTATTCTTTATTACTGTTATCTCAGATATCAGCTCCTTCCTAGTTTCTTCTTGTGTCTCCTCAATTCTTTTTAGTCTCTCCATTATTGTTTTGATATCTACATTTGCATTTTGAGACCCCTCATTCTGGGGACTTTTCATTGTTTGTATTCCAAAGTCAGTTTTCTCAGTGTCTGCTCTCCCAGGCGTCTGGGAGAGACCCATACTCTTCTTTTGGTTTTTCTTCATTTCTGTAGATTTTTCTCCCTTTAGCCCTTTCCCTCCCCCTCTTCAATTCTGTTTTTGAG
>NW_007148130.1:0-833 GCF_000164805.1 Carlito syrichta | reverse complement strand
GGCTCCAAGCTCTCCTTAGCCTTGCAGGGTTTCTGCAGATAAATCTGCTGCTATCTGATTGGTCTTCCATGGTTGGTGATCTGGCCTTTTTCTCTTGCTGCCTTTAGGATTTTTTCTTTTGTGCATACTTTATTTAGGCGAATTATTATGTGTCTAGGAGTTGATCTTCTCATTTGTTGTCTTGCAGGGGTTCTCTGAATCTCTTGTGCTTGGATTTTTGTATCACTGATTAGATAAGGGAAATTTTCTTGAATGATCTCGTGGAAAGTTTGTTCCAATGTGGTCTCTGTTTCTCTTTCTGCCTCAGGGAGTCCGATTATTCTTAGGTTAGGCCTCTTGAGGTAGTCACTCATCTCTTGAAGGTTTTGTTCTGTCTTTTTAGCTTATTTTCTGTGTTTTTAAGAGTTTGGGTTATTTCTATATTTTGGTCCTCAAGCTCTGAGATTCTTTCTTCTGCTTGGGTAATTCTGCTTTCCATGCTTATCAATTTGTTATTTATTTCATTCACAGTATTCTTTATTACTGTTATCTCAGATATCAGCTCCTTCCTAGTTTCTTCTTGTGTCTCCTCAATTCTTTTTAATCTCTCCATTATTGTTTTGATATCTACATTTGCATTTTGAGACCCTTCATTCTGGGGACTTTTCATTGTTTGTATTCCAAAGTCAGTTTTCTCAGTGTCTGCTCTCCCAGGCGTCTGGGAGAGACCCATACTCTTCTTTTGGTTTTTCTTCATTTCTGTATATTTTTCTCCCTTTACCCCTTTCCCTCCCCCTCTTCAATTCTGTTTTTGAGGGAAGGTGGGGTTGCTTTTATTTCTCTTCTGCTAATGA
>NW_007148129.1:0-1303 GCF_000164805.1 Carlito syrichta | reverse complement strand
GTATTCTTTATTACTCTTATCTCAGATATCAGCTCCTTCCTAGTTTCTTCTTGTGTCTCCTCAATTCTTTTTAGTCTCTCCATTATTGTTTTGATATCTACATTTGCATTTTGAGACCCTTCATTCTGGGGACTTTTCATTGTTCGTATTCCAAAGTCAATTTTCTCAGTGTCTGCTCTCCCAGGCGTCTGGGAGAGACCCATACTCTTCTTTTGGTTTTTCTTCATTTCTGTAGATTTTTCTCCCTTTAACCCTTTCCCTCCCCCTCTTCAATTCTGTTTTTGAGGGAAGGTGGGGTTGCTTTTATTTCTCTTCTGCAATGACCTGTTCTTCCTTATGAGGGTCTTCTGGTTTTGTTCACTTTTCCCTCTTCTTTACAGTCTGTCTATTCAGCAGTTTGCAGTCTTGGTCCGTTCAGAGAATCTCACCAGTTCACCTATGCCATCGCCATCTTGTCCCGTCTCCCTTTATTTTTCAAAACCACCAATTAATAAAGTTAGGCTTCATTTGACCCTGAATAACCCGAGTCCTTAGACTGTTTACAGTTCCTCACATGGGGTCTTTGTTGAGGCTTCTCCTGGGCTTGGAGGGTGATTTCCTTTTAGCCTGAAAGGAACCTCCAGGCAATGGTGAAGATGCTTTTTTCCCCCCTCTCAAGACAACAGGCATTTACCTACTTGTTCATATTTTAATAGCTATTTGGAAATATGAATTTTTCACATGTTCAGAAAACATAATTTGATACTTCTCATAGAGTTTCTCAGGATGATGCATTTCTTTTAAAATTTTTCATTACTGTAAAAGACAGTTACCAGAAGTTTTTCATTTATTGAAACATGAGAGAAATCATACTTCATTATTGTAGACATCTCTTTTGTTCACTGGGATTTAAATCAGTTCCTTTAGTAATTGAAATACTTAAATCTTTGGATTTTAAAATATATTCTTCCTAAGTAATTCTTTGCATTACATTTTCTATTTTTAAAACTATATCTCTTAAAAGAGATTGATAACATTTTTCTTTTTGAAATAGAGAGATGTGGAAATATTACACAATATAAAATTGTTAACATTTTACACATTTTAAGAAATTTAGAAAACACTCTCCTTGATATTAAAGTAGGCAATGAATTCATGGCCCACGCTTCAAAAGTAAATGCAGCAAAATCAATGGTTGACAAGTGAGACCTTATCAAGCTAAAAATGTTTTGCATAGCAAAAGAAACCATCAAGAGAGTAAAGAGACAACCGATGGAATGAGAAAAATATTTGCAAGCTATGTATCCAACAAAACCGTATGATG
>NW_007148128.1:0-776 GCF_000164805.1 Carlito syrichta | reverse complement strand
TTCATCACAACTCAGTTTACAGTTAACAAACTCCACATCCATCCCTAGACTCTGGCAGGGACAGAGTCCCTCCCCCTATTAAAGACACCCCTATAGAGTCACACCCTGAACACCTCTTCCCGAGATTTTGTCAGACTTCTTTTTCCTTTCATCTACAATTGTCCCTTCCATTTTCCTGATGACCCTCTCTCTTATGCTTCTCTAATTGTGATCCCAATTAGCCAATGTTTCACTCTCCATGAACCCTGTAGAATCTTCCTATACAGTTCAACTTTTCTTGCTACCAAAAATAATTGTTTGGTTATAGATTTCCAATATTTGTTTTCAGATTTTGACTTGAGAATGATTCTGTCATTAATATTTCCTGTAATGACAAAGTATCTTCCTTTTATTTGCAGCTTTTGGACAGGTGCTGTGGACTGACCCAGCTCTAAATTATTTTGACCCTTGTCCCTAGTGGTGCCTTCCAATTCTCAAAATCTGCAAATTGTCCAAAAGCATTTGGGTTTTGTATATGCTTTTCCTATAATGACTATGGAATGACATGCACTATGAATGTACTATGCTTGCCTTGGCTATATGTGACACCTGACATTATTTGCAATGTAAATAGTGTGTAGCAGCTTCCTAGGCTCAAGTCATTCTCAACTTACAAATGATGGAACTCCCTTGTATAGTAACTGATTATCACACAACTGATTGATGAGTTCGGAACCTCAGATTTGAGACTGTGTGCTTGGGTTCTGATTGTGGCTCTTAGAAACTCATAAGCATGT
>NW_007148127.1:1434-7492 GCF_000164805.1 Carlito syrichta | reverse complement strand
AAAACCATTGGTTGAGTCCCAAGTTAAAAGTCCTCAGCCGGGCTCGGTGGCTCAGCCTGTAATCCCGCGCCTTTGGGAGGCTGAGGTGAGTGGATTGCTTGAGCCCACGGTTCGAGACCCGCCTGGGCAGCGAGACCTCATCTCTATAATAAATCAAAAAATCAGCTGGGTGTGGTAGCGCATGCCTGAAATTCTGGCTACTCGGAAGGCTGTGGAGGGAGGATCGCCGGAGCCCAGCAGGTCGAGACTGCGGTGGCCGGAAGCAGCCACTGCACTCCAGTCTGGGCGACAGAGTGAGACTCCAACTCAAACAAATAAATAAATAAATAAATAAATAAATAAATAAATAAATAAATAAATAAAAAAAATAAAAGTCCTTAAAATTAGGAAGAGATAAAACTTGTGAAAAAAGATAGACATTTTCTACACAATTTCCCTTTACCAGTGATTTAAATGAAAAATTCACAATTCCTAATTCATGGATAAAAATAGATGCCAAAGGAAATGCCTGCACATTAAAAATTATGGTGAATGCTATCATTTAAAAATGTCTAACTGTGTCAAGTATGAGTTAGTAAGAAAGGGCCACTCAGTACAACAGCACTAAGAGAATTCGATGTGTCATACCTAATGTACATTTTTGGACTTTTGTATCTAAACTTGTTTGAAAAGGGCCAAATTCAGAAAAATTACCATATTCCTCGTGAAAATGTAAGGTGGACTTACCTGGGGAGTACGTGATTCTGATTCACAGGAGGTTTCCTCCACATTCTTCTCGCCAACTAGGAAAATTCAGAGAAAATATTAGTACCCAGATAATTGGTGCTTTTGAATCAAAGTGACCATACCATTCTGTGAGAAAATGAACCTAACACCCTTCACAATAACAAAATCATGGAACCGACCCACCAGCATATCTTTGGTAGACAGAATAAAGAACATGTGGGATAGGGCTCAGTGTGTCATCCTGTAATCCCAGCACTTTGGAAGGCCAAGGGTGTTGGATTGCTTGCACATGGAGGTTTGAGATCAGCCCAGGCAACTTTGTGAGACCTCAACTCAAAAATATATTAGAAATTAGCTGGGTTTGGTAGCATGTGCCTGTAGCACTGGCTACTTGGAAGGTTGAGGCATAAGCGTCACCAGAGCCCAGTCCGGTCGATGCTGAGATAGCCATGAGTGTGTCTGTGCACTCCAGCTTCGGGACCGAATGGGACCACAACTCAATAAAAAAAGTGGTACATATTCTTGATGGAATACTAGACCCTCAATGTAAAAGAAGATTAAAATTATGTCATTTTCAACAATATCTATGCAAGTGGAAATCTCATTTTAAATGAATTATTACAGAAACAAAGAAAACTAAATACTGCATGTACTCACTCCTAAGTGTGTCCTAAACACTGGGCACAAGAATGGAGACAAAAGACATTGGGAACTGATTTAGGCAGAGAGGGAGAAAGGGAGATATGGACACAAAACTACCCACTGGATACCATGATCATTTCTGTGATTGGGTAGGCTGTTCAGAGGGAAAGAACTTGCCTTCCTGCAAGATAACTGTGTAAGCAATCCTCACATGTATGCCATGCTTCTAATGTTATAACATACCAAGAAAAGAAAATTTAACATGGAGGATGCCCAAAGACATCATATTCACGACCTTAAAACCCAGTCTCATTAAATTTTAAAGAAGGAAAATGCTGCAATTTATGCCCTTAGATCACTGTGGCACAAAGGTTAAGCAACAATCTTAAGAGAGCCATAAATACAAAAATATTTGTAAATTAAGCAATAGGTACCTGTTTGGGTGGTATTCCTAGGGTACACCTTTTTGTTTAGCCTGAACCGCTTCATCCTATACCAGTTAGAGTGAAGTGGGTCTCTCAAAGGTTCCTGGATGGGAATTCCATTTCAGACCTCTCTGTGGTATAAATCTATAAGCCAAGAATAATAAGAGAGTCATACAATTGCAAAATAATTTAAATAATTATTTAATTTAAATTAAGCATTTCAGTGACTTATTGGGTGTCATTCATATGGTATGCTCTGGTCACTGATGTGTCCTTACAAAATTATGTTCTCTCAGGGAACCCCAATGTTTCTTCGGAATAGAAACCTAAATCAACTTACATACACTAAACTCAGTGCTTCTTTGTCTCAGCCAGTAAGAAATTTCAGTTTGGGCTCGGTGGTTCAGCCTGTAATCCCACGCCTTTGGGAGGCTGAGTTGAGTGGACTGCCTTAGCCCGCAGGTTTGCGACCCACCTGGGGAACTTGGTGAGACCCTCATCTCTACAGTAAACCCAAAATTAGCAGGATGTGGTAACGCACACCTGTTATTCTAGCTACTTGGAAGGCTGAGGGGGATGTATCACCGGAGCCCAGCAGATCAAGTTTGGGGCAGCCCTTTAAAAATATCTAAAATAAAAAATATTATGTTCAAAGTAGGAACCTCCAGAAAGTAAAGCAACAATATGTAAGGCAAATAGAATAAAACTACATCACAGAAGTCAATGAAATTAGTCACAGAAATCTTTAGAAAAATCAACAAAATGAAAAGTTGATATTCTGAGGAGCTGATTACAATTAATAAGCCTCTATGCAGTCTATGAAAGGGAACAAAAAACACAACAGAAATACTAATACCAGAAATAAAATTGGGCTCATTGCTGAACTGATGGGAATTAAAAGGACAGTAAAGAAATTCTATGAATAACGCTAAGCCTGCATTTAATATGACAGGTGAAGTGTATAAATTACTTGAAAGACATAAACTCACTAAGGTCACTTGAGAGAATAGATCATCTGAAACAGTCTGCCTATTAAAGAAGTTAAATTAACATTAAGAACATTCAACCCCCCAATCGAGTTTATTTTATAAAATTGACTGAATTTATAAGGATTACAAAATAATTTCACAATATGACTCAAAATTTTTTCTCTTAGTATGTACCCAGTTGGTAGGAAAAGTTATGTTTATACAAATCATTCAAAGGAATACTTACAGAAGCATTATCTATAATCACCAAAACTAAACACAAGCTAGATGTCCATCAAGAGGTGATGGAGGAACATTAATTCATACAGTGCAATATTATTCTGTGAGTGGAAGAAGTTAGCTATCAAAGCATGGAAAGCATATGATTGATCATTAAATATATATGAATTAGTGAAATAATTTCATTTTAAAAGGACACATAAGATGACTCCAATTATATGACATTCTGGAAAAGGAAACAGACAGTAAAATATCAATGTTTCCCAAGGTTTCAGCAGGAAGAGGAGAGAGATTAATAAGTGAAGAAGAGATTGTTAGAGCAGTGAAAGTATCCTCTATGAAATTATGATAGTAAATTTAAAATGGAAAATACTCCATAATCTCTAGATATACACAAGAGAAAGAATAATAAGTATTTAACTAACATATTTCAGGCAATAATGTATCAATATTTGCTTATTATTTTCAGCAATCATATCAGTAATGGGAGATATGAATAATTGTATGTTCAGTGATCTGTTACCAAAACAAAGAACAGAGGACCATATATTTTCACTCATAAACGAACCTTGAATGATTACAATACAATAAGAAAGGGATTGGCAGTAGTGGGCATCTGTCACGAGGTGGGGTGTGATTGGCAGTTGAGGGAAACTGCTAAGGAAGGGGAGGGCATACCTCATTAACAAAGGTACCTGCAAAATCAATGTTAATATACGCAACCCTGAATTGTACCCCACATCTTTATAATAAATACAAACAAATAAATAAATGTTTAAAAGACTGAAACACAATCATCACTGTGGGCTACTGAGGTTTGGGTGAGAGGATACAAATGTATTAGAACTTTGTGTATTTTATACTGAGTTATGTCAATCTAAATTCTCTGCTTCAAACAGTATATGAATTGGAAATAATAATATAGAACCACTGATTCAGGGAGATCTTTTTACCACTAAAGTTCAACAATCTTGTAATGTCAATATGTTAGCTTGAAGCATTGTCTACCATTAAATGTGAACAAAAATTGATTTTTAATGCATTTTAAGTGTTCTCGCTGCAGCTGTACTTATTGACTGGGCAAATTAAAATTGTGGCATGTTAAAAATTATGGCTTAGCCACTTCATGATTTCTCCTATATAGAACATTTAAGAATCCACAAATATTACTTTTGAAACAACTTAATGAATTTCTACAGTAATTTCATAGGTGGGCACTGGTTCATTAGCCCAGAATCCAGCTGACATTTTGCATGATACATGTAGGAAGCATATCTTCTTGGAGTGTCTGTCAGAGAATTTTCAGGTTAGTACACTTACGGTAGAGAGATCTGTTGACATCTTGCTAGCAGAAGACCAGAAGAGAATTAAGAATCATTTATGGTGCTTTGACTGCTCCATGATATGCAACATGAAGGTTACCATTCCATCTTTTTCTGGGTATGATGTCTCGCAGCTCATGGAGAATCTGATTTACTGTGATTATTGTCTAACATTATCTACTGTGATTCCCTCACCATCCTGATTGGGTAGACAGAGGAGTGGCTGAAGCTTATATTTTCCATGGAAGGGTATTGACATTTAAAGTTGTTAAGTGATTTTCAGAATCACAACACTGATACATGAAGTATATAACATGGAATGTGTGTTTGGTTTCAAGACAAATACAGATCCTGAACAATCAAAATCACTACTTTATGTGCTGGACCACTTCAAGAAAACAGTTCATTCTTTCTCCAGTTCTCCAACCCAAGGTTTATGAGATCATATGGTTAATACTTTGGAGGGGATGTCTGAGATAACGGCAGGTCCACAAAGCACTCAATTTCTTGTAACTTTAAAATAATGGATCTCGTATGTGACTGAGTTCTTCTAAAGAAAGTCCTCTCTTGTGCCTTTGGAAGGATAAATGTGTGGCCTTCCTGCCCCACTACCTTCAACCTGTCAGCTATGTCTCACTGAGTGATTCTTCTGGTGACCACACAGAGTGATCAGTGTCTTCCTTTCTCAAAGGTTGCTCAGACCTTATGTCGTGGCAAAAAATAAAAAACATTGTCGCAAGAAGGCTGTACCAAAACACACACATTCCGTCAACTGGTCTACCTGAATAAACAACAAGGGTAAACTTACCGGAAAAGTGCCCATCTGGGCTGGTGCTTTTGTAGTTTAATAAGTTAACTCTGCAACACCTCCATTGCCTTATGGGTTGTTGATCTTAGCAGTCTGAACTGGGACCAGCCGAGAAATGTGTAGTGGTTGTACCAGGACCGAGGGTGCAACTTTCCCTCCTCATCACAACTCAGTTTACAGTTAACAAACTCCACATCCATCCCTAGACTCTGGTAGGGACAGAGTCCCTCCCCCTATTAAAGAGACCCCTATAGAGTCACACCCTGAACACCTCTTCCCGAGATTTTGTCAGACTTCTTTTTCCTTTCATCTACAATTGCCCCTTCCATTTTCCTGATGACCCTCTCTCTTATGCTTCTCTAATTGTGATCCCAAATAGCCAATGTTTCACTCTCCATGAACCCTGTAGAATCTTCCTATACAATTCAACTTTTCTTGCTACCAAAAATAATTGTTTGGTTATAGATTTCCAATATTTGTTTTCAGATTTTGACTTGAGAATGATTCTGTCATTAATATTTCCTGTAATGACAAAGTATCTTCCTTTTATTTGCAGCTTTTGGACAGGTGCTGTGGACTGACCCAGCTCTAAACTATTTCGACCCTTGTCCCTAGTGGTGCCTTCCAATTCTCAAAATCTGCAAATTGTCCAAAAGCATTTGGGCTTTGTATATGCTTTTCCTATAATGACTATGGAATGACCTGCACTATGAATGTACTATGCTTGCCTTGGCTATATGTGACACCTGACATTATTTACAATGTAAATAGTGTGTAGCAGCTTCCTAGGCTCAAGTCATTCTCAACTTACAAATGATGGAACTCCCTTGTATAGTAACTGATTATCACACAACTGATTGATGAGTTCGGAACCTCAGATTTGAGGCTGTGTGCTTGGGTTCCAATTTTGGCTCTTAGAAACTCATA
>NW_007148127.1:0-945 GCF_000164805.1 Carlito syrichta | reverse complement strand
CCACTGAAGCCCAAGATTCCAAACCCCCAAACCATTGTTCTACTTATGACATACACACTATACTTAAAAGCATCCACTTTATCCCAATTTAGACCCACTTTTCAAAGAATCAGATAAGGTTGTCAAAAATACTATCTGTGCTTGCCTGATTGCTCACTCAGTAGCCACCCCACACAAAGGGCACCATTGTCCTCAATAATGATCCTGTTGCCTGGTCCATGATCCACAGAGGAGATGGTCAGAAAAGATGAATTCCAATTTGATAGATAAATAAGCTTATCTATTAACAATTCTGATATAATAAAACCTATCAAAATATCAACTTGCTTTATTTATTCATGAAAAAATATACCTTTCTCTAACTTTATAGAGGTTCCAAGTCATGGAAATAAGTACACCTAGGCTCTTAGAAAGAGTTCTAGATAATAGGTCAGGAGAACTACCTCACACAATACAGTTAAAATAGCACTAACAGATTAACTGTTTTTAAATATATATATAGTGGAGCAAAATGTAAAGCAACCTACTTGATAGAAAAATCAAATACATAAATTAAAGAGTAAAACTACTACAGACACTTTTTAAAACTGCATATGGAAAACACAGAATATAATTTTTAAAATAAAATATTCTGAAGAATATTATATAGTATATTTGAAAGGATAGAATTGGACAGGCCAATATGAACATACCTAGTGAGCAGAAACACTGGTTCCCCATAAGGAAGACCAAGATCAATAGAATAATTATCACTAACTGTCAACTCTCAACCTGTTCTGTGTTTTTAAAACAGCAGACAGTGGTAGTTATAGCCTGGGGCAAGATATACATATATAATCACATAACCATGGCAACAGGACATCATAATTGTTTCAGAGTGAAGTCATAATCCACGTTGTGAGGTCCAACTGCTGCTGTACACATAAGTGGGTACACATACAAAAA
>NW_007148126.1:0-687 GCF_000164805.1 Carlito syrichta | reverse complement strand
GGATTAAATATTGAGAAACTATCGGAGAGCTGAATATTAACCTCATTATGACTGTTTGAATGGAAATTCATTAAAATGTGTTACTCAACCTGCTGTTAGAATACACAAACATGGATTGTATTTCCCTGAGTACTCTCACTTATTAGTAACATCAGTTACTTCATTCTTTTAATTAAGTCATGCCAAGATGAATCTAATTTACAGATTGCTAATATTTGTTTTCTTTTATTGTGGCATTTACTTATTTTGCATGAGAAATTCATGCACACATTAAAAAGGATATAGGGTAAAAATAAGTGTCTCTTCCATCTCCTGTAGTCACCATGTTACACACACTAAAGCCACACTAAATACAACAGTCCTGAATATGCATGCACCTAATCACAGAGCTGGAAATTATTATATATGAAGCAAAATTTCAAGTATTGCAAAGACAAATACACAATTGACTATTTCAACACAATACAGATGCCATTAGTCTCATGTGGTTAAAATTAAAATGAAATATTCAGTTCTTCATATCTCTTGGATATTTCAGATGTCCAACATGTGGGCTAGTGATTACCATATTTGGCAGCACAGATATAGAGCAGTTCCTTCACTGCAGAAACTTTCCGTTTTAACAGTACTGCTTGGAGGCAAATGCTAATACCAATTCCATGTGCACTTTCTATTTACTTGTCCAAA
>NW_007148125.1:0-4678 GCF_000164805.1 Carlito syrichta | reverse complement strand
CTTGTCTTCAGGGACTTCAGGGACACAGAGAGAGAGAGAGAGAGAGAGAGAGAGAGAGAGAGAGAGAGAGAGAATGAATATCTTTTCCTCTTCATATCAGGCCACAGTTGTATTTAGGATTCCACATTTATGACCTCATTTAACCTGTATGACTTCCTAAAGACCCTATTTTCAGATACAGTCACATTGTGGGTAGGCTTCCAACACCTGATTTTGGAGGGGGACACAATTCCGTCCATAGCAATAAACAAATAACAAATAAATAAAAACAAATTTTTGACACTTGTCTTGGTTATTTCCTTATTTCCTGACTCTCTTGCTCTTCTTCCAGCTTCTAAAGTTGAATGTGCAGCTCAATTCTTTTTACATCCTTATTCTTTGGGGATAAGTATATTTGAATCTATAATCTTTCTTTTAAGTATTGTTTGATTCTATCCACGAGATTTGTGTTGCAAAGGCTTTCAAGTCTAAATAATTGCTAATTTCTCATACAAGTTGCTTTTCAATGCAAGGTTCTATATGTCCATGGCTATTATTATTGTTTTAAATCTTTTTTAATTGTATAAGTATATAATTCTTCTCTTTGTCACCATGTTGGTTTTGTCTAAAAGTTTACCTCCAAATTTCTATAGATACACATTTTTATTGACAGGTGAAAGATATAATGAAGATATATAGTTTTTATATGTGAGACAAGGGTTTTTTTTAAACTGCCAGGAAACACTTTTTTTAACTGATGGGTTTTTTTTATAATAAATATTTTTATTATGATATTGTGGTGTACAGTTAAGGGTTAGGTATAAAAATATGCTTTGTTCAGGCACCCTTGTTGATAAGAGGTGTCTCCCCATCCCCAGATAGATATTTACTACCGTTAATCCCATCTCCCTTCCTCTCCTCCCCCATAGTTTCCCACCAGTCAGTCATTTTCTTATAGTATTACGTTGTGTGTCCAAGGTATGTGATTGAGAACATGTGATACTCAGATCTTTGTTTCTGTGAGAGGTCACTCAGTATTATAGTCTCTAGTTCCATCCAGGTTGCTGCAAAATTCATGATTTTGTTCTTTTTTATGACTGTATAGTATTCCATCGTGTATATGTACCACATTTTTTTAATCCAGTCCTCTTTTTATGGACAGCATGGTTGCTTCCAGGTTCTTGCTTGATGGGGTTTCTAATCTGTCATTTATCTACCTTAGTAAAAGGGAATTCTGATTTTGGAGGCATGAAGTCATTTTGGTCAACAGCAAAGAAAATTTATAGTATGCATAGTCTAGGTTGTATTGTGATAACCACCAAGCCTCAAGTCGCGGGAGTTAAAAACAATGTAAGTCTATTTCTTGATTATGTAACTGTCATGAGAGGCTGGATCTGTATTATCCCTACTCAATGTGCAGGATTGAGCAGATGGAGGTTAAGAGAGATTCAATCCCTTTCTTCTGCAATTGCCAGGCAGGGGAAATATACTGTGGCCAATCTCCCACTGTCTCTCAAAACTTCAACCTAGAAGGGACAAACCTCACTTCTGCTCATGTTTCATTAGCCAAAAGCATCACAGTCATATCTCTGACTTTCAATGGCTAAGAAAGTATATCCCTATCAGGCTCCCACAAGGGGAATGGACAATATTTGGTGAATGCCAGTAATAACTACCATAACCTCTCTTGTCCTTTCCAAAGCCTAATTTTGCTTATTGTTTGTTAATTTAAAAATATTCCCTTCAGGGAACGGCTGTATTCCCAGTACATTCGGAGGCCCAGGTGGGATGATTGCTTGATTTCAGGAGTTTGAGGCTGTGGTGAGCTGTGTTTTTGCCACTGCACTCCAGTCTGGATGACAGAGTGAGACCTCGATTCAAAAAACAAAACAACCCCCCCAAAAGAAACCCATTTCAACTGTTTGACTTAATATAAATCTTTCTAGTAAATTTCTTTAAAAAACTAAAAACCAAAACTGAAGTTAGCTACAGTTAGTATCTATTAATTAACCGATACTCTAGAAGGCATCAGACTTGGCATTGTAAACGCTATGATCTGAGTGGCTTAGGAAAGCAAATTTCAGTTGGTACACTGGGCTGCTTTTGAAGAAAGAGTACACACACAGTTTTCAAGAATAAAGTTTTAATACAAAAAGAAGCAGAGCAGGGCATGACTCAATATTTAGATCCAAATAATTACTGGTAGCCACCACATATCAGGCAGGGAACCAGGTACTTTTGCATATGCTAGCTAATTCAATTTAATTCTTTCTAAAACTAATTTGAGGTGACACATATCCATAATTTATATATGCAGAAACTGAGGTTGAGGGAGGCAAAATGACCTGTCCAAAAACCACTTAGCTAACAAATGACAGCTTTGCTTGAACTGTATCATCTGATAATGCAGAGGCAGAAGAGAAGAATGCAATGTGTATGTTTGGGTAACATGTACCATTTGGATTTGCAGGACTGGAAGACTCATGAAAGGTGGGAGGAGACTTTGGGTATCAAGGTAAAGAGATTGGAGCTTATCAGTTAGGCAGTGAAAGAAAGGTTTTGTGAGTCAGAGAGGACATTAATAGAACTGAGAAACATTGCCTCAGAAACATTGATCTGCTATGGTTGTCCAGGATGCATAGAAATGAGGCACATTGGAAGCCTCAAGACCAGTTAGAGCAACCCTATAGAAACTCAAATGGATGCTGGGGACTCGGAAGGGGGAGGGGAAAATGGGTAGAAGGATGAAGAGTCACTTATCAGGGACAATGTGCACAGGTAGGAGTGATGGGTACACTTAAAATCCAGACTTCTTTGCCACTATACAATGTAAACATGTAACCAAAAACTATTTATTTGCATGCCTTAAGGCCATTAAAATTTTTAAAAAGCAACTTGGATGGATTTGGAGTCCATAATACTCAGTGATCCATCATGTAAAAAAAGATCTGAGTACTACATGTACTCACTCATACGTGGAACATTTATCATAATAATATGAGAAAGGGATTGGCAGTAGTAGGACACTGTCAGGAAGATGGGGGGGGATATACCATCAACAAGTATACCCAATCTCAAACCAGGTGAAGTGGGGGCCAAGGGGAGGCCCAAACTTTACTTGTACGATGACCACTTATGTACTTAACCCTGAATTGTCTCCCACATCTTTAAAATAAACAATTTAAAATAAATAAATAAATAAACTCAGCAAGACCTGAGGGATCATGGGTGTTGGTTGGAGAAACAGAAAACTATATTCTATCTTATCTCCAGACATATTGGGAAAGGCTGAATGACATTGGAGTTCTCCCTGTGTAGGTAGCTACCACTTTTTCATTGTAGGTTTCTCAAGGATTTGCTCCTAGAAAAAGCCTGGCTCAAAAGTAGATTAAAAAAATAGGCAACTGTCTAAGTGTGAAATCTACCAAGCTTCTCTCCAGAAACCCCTACCTCCTCCCTTTCACTTGTGAGCCTGACATTTTACCAATGGGGCTTCATTCTTTCAAGAGTTTCTTATTAAGTGTGAGTATTTGGGGATCAGAGGCAAAAGGCATGCTGAGAAGTTTCCTTACTAGCAGTGTCCAGGCAAGTGACATACACATGTGGGGACAATCTTGACAAGCACCATGGAAAATCGGGCACACATGCCCAATCTAAAGGGGCAGCAGCTTCTCAGCCCAAAGTTCTTTAGGCCCAAAGTTCTGGATCTGTTGCCTTTTCAACAAAAACTTCCTCTCCAGGTTTTTGGGTTTGTGTTCTTTAGAAAAAAACCCCAATTTTCAACGATCACAGCCAGTTTAAATTTTGTACTATTATGTAATGTGCTGGTTATATTCAGCTCTTCGTTTGCCCCCTTTGGAGTAGATTTTAACATCATTTTATCAAAACCTTTCCAGATTCGAGAACACACCTTTAGTATAACTGGGCACAGAACAGGTTTGTTTGGATTGCTGAGAGTGTGGATAGAAAAGTTTGGGTGCTAGGCAGGAATTACAGGGAGACCCTGGGACACATGCCAGGGACCCCAGTGCCTGGGCCTTGAAAGACAGACAGGATGCACCATGGCAGTGTTTGCTGCATCTCAGACTTCCTGGCTGAACACCCTGGGGCTGGGCTTCAAGTGCAGGGAAGGCCAAATAAAACTTGTATTTCTCCCTGTTCCAGTTGGCCCCTTCCCATTGACATTATGGTAATGCAGTTGTGTGGTGTTTGAAAATCCTCCCCTAGTTACACGGAATGATTTACAGGATACCAGACTCTGCATTTCAGAGGTCTCCAGTGCACCATAAAAAATATATTATAAAGGAATAATCTTTATCTGAACTAAAGCTGCAGTGAAGGAAATGCACGTCCAGCTGAGAGCAGCAGTGAGTTTTTGCTCACTCGGGGAAACGTTCACATTCTTCATCTTATTTAACATTTTTTTTTTCTCTTTGGCACTAGGTATCTCATTAATACTTAGACATTATATATATTTTCTTTCAACTGGTTTTCCTATTATGTGATCAAACAAAACCAAAGATGTCAGCCACAGTAGCAGGCTCAGAGAAGGCAGCCCCGCTAGACTCCCAGCTGTGGTTAGCCAGGTAAATGGGGACTCACTAGAGCCAGCTCCAGGTGGAGTCTACCCCAGCTGCATGCATGGCCAGCCCCTGTTCCCAAAGCCGAGTCTCTGGAGTGCCTCAGTTGACGCTCTGAC
>NW_007148124.1:0-5770 GCF_000164805.1 Carlito syrichta | reverse complement strand
CATTTCAGAGGTCTCCAGTGCACCATAAAAAATATATTATAAAGGAATAATCTTTATCTGAACTAAAGCTGCAGTGAAGGAAATGCACGTCCAGCTGAGAGCAGCAGTGAGTTTTTGCTCACTCGGGGAAACGTTCACATTCTTCATCTTATTTAACATTTTTTTTTTCTCTTTGGCACTAGGTATCTCATTAATACTTAGACATTATATATATTTTCTTTCAACTGGTTTTCCTATTATGTGATCAAACAAAACCAAAGATGTCAGCCACAGTAGCAGGCTCAGAGAAGGCAGCCCCGCTAGACTCCCAGCTGTGGTTAGCCAGGTAAATGGGACTCACTAGAGCCAGCTCCAGGTGGAGTCTACCCCAGCTGCATGCAGGGCCAGCCCCTGTTCCCCAAAGCCGAGTCTCTGGAGTGCCTCAGTTGACGCTCTGACTCTTCCTCCCTTTCAGCCTCCCATTTCCCTCACTTCCCTGAGGGAAAGGCAACAGGAGGCAGAGTCTAGTTTTGCATTTTTCTGAAGTCTTCTGTTTACCATGCCGTCCCGCCCCCCAAGACAGGGAGGTGAGGGGTGGAAATCTCTTAGCGACAGGAGAGACTAAAAAATTAGTGAGGGAAGCAGACACCCTGCAACCCAGCTTATCTCTGCTTATCGGGTGTTTAGAGCGATAAGGGTCCCATTCTATTTCAGTCCAAGGGAGATTTGAACTCCTTTAGTGACAATGCTCCCCCAAGGCCTCAGGTGTGTACACCTGTGTTTAAAGGTATTAAGGAGGGGAGAGAAATTACAGTCGCCAGTGATGGGGCAGAGGGAAAAGCTCTGGGGCTGGGAATTCCGGGGGTTGTGTCAAAGCTCCACCCATCCGGATCTTCAAGATAAGATGAGGAGGCTGAAAAGACGGAAGTTGGGATGGGAACGCTGTTGTGAAGGAATCACTCCAGGACCAAAGCAGTACAAGATACCAGGTGAGAGAAGGGAGGGCCAGGGATGGGCTGAGTCGGAGTCCTAGGGAAAAAGCAGGAGCCCTAGCGTGCCACCTGCTGTCCCCCAGCTCCCAGGTGCGCGGCACAGGCGGTTGGCGTTAGGCTCTATGTCCCTAAAAGTATTGGGGGAGAGAGACGGAGATACCGCGTCCCAAGCTCCCAAGGGAGGGGAGTAGGCGAGGTAGGGTGGTGAACACCTCAAGTGCGTGTCTGCAGGGTGGCGGGAAAGGGATGCGATCTCTCCTCTCTCCCGGGCCCCAGCCCTAGCGCACGCCTCCGCTCCCGCGGCCCCCTTGGCAGGCGCGTGCAAGGCGCACCCATCTTCCCTCAGCGGCACCAGGCGCGCGCCCGACCCCCTCCTCTTCCTCCCCCCGCGCCTCTCCTCTCTCCTGGCAGAAAGTTAGCAGCGGGGAAGGAACTCGGGGCTGCAACAGCGCGTGGCGGCGGCAGCAAAGGCTGAAGCAGGAGCCGCGGCGGAGCCAGAGAAGCGGGGGCGCTGCAGAAGGAGCAGGTGTAGCTGGCGGGTCCGCGCGCCCCCCTCGGTCCCCTTGCTAGAGGCTGAGGTGGGGCCACGGGGGCCACCCGATCTCCGCGGGCAGAGTGGGGAGGTGTACCATGCGGCCGGGCTCCCTCCTGGCGCAGCGGAACAGCGGCCAGGGCCGGGGGGCACAGCGGCGTCGCTTCATGCAGCCGGGGCAGCTGGGCGGCGGCGGCTACCCCGGTGGCCCGCACCTCCTCCGCCTCCGCCTCCGCCTCTCGCCGCGCCGCTGCCGCCTGGCGCTTCTGCTAAGGGTTCCCCGGCGCACAAGCTGCTTTTTATGTGCACCTTGTCCCTCTCGGTCATCTACCTGTGCTACAGCCTCCTGGGCGGCTCGGGCTTCCTGCAGTTCCCCCTGGCGCTGCAGGAACCACCGGGCACCGCCGCGAAGCCCGCGCCGAGCCCGCCGCCACCCTCTCTACTGCCTCTCCCGGTGCGTCTCGGCGCCCCCTCGCAGCCGCCCACGCCGCCGCCGCTGAACAACGCGAGTCGTGGGGAGCCGCCCGAGCCCCCCACCCCAGCAGCCCGCCACCCCAGGGGCCGACGGCTGGGGCCCGGCCAGCGGCGGCGGAGGCGCCCGCGACGCCTGGCTCTGGACCCCGCTGGCTCCCAGCGAGATGATCACGGCGCAGAGCGCGCTGCTGGAGAGGGAAGCGCAGGCCGGAGGGCGGCCAACAGGAGCAGCGAGAGGGGCGGCGCCGTCAGCACCCCCGACTATGCGGAGAAGAAGCGGCCCCAGGCGCTTATCATCGGGGTCAAGAAAGGAGGCACCCGCATGCTGCTGGAGGTGATCCAGTGCACCCGGACCTGAGGGCCGTGGGCGTAAAGCCGCACTTCGTTGACAGGAACTACGAGAAGGGGCTGGAGTGGTACAGGTAGGACCCGGGGCTAGGCGGGATGGGGGCGACTCGGAGGGGACGCCGCGACTTTCCTCGCCCTGCGAAATCCAGGTACCGTCCCGAGAGACCCGAGCCCCGGCGAGGGCTCTGGGCTCCAGGAACCCTGATGCCATTTCTCAATGGGAGCATCTGAGAGGATTCCAGTTGAACATCATTTTATTTCAGGGCGAGGGGAGGGAGAGGTCTCGTCCTGCCCAGCCTCAGGCTCCTCAACCATGGAGGGGCTTTTCCTGTCTGCCAAGCCCCAAGCCTGGGAATCCACACCCCTCCATGCCCTAGCCCAGGTGTGTGCTAGCCCAGGCTCTGGCGGGGCTCTGCGACGGTGTGTTGAGGACGCCGCGGAACGACAGGACAGCTAAATTGACTAAGGGGCTTTGAGATCCCCCGAATCTCTCAAAATCACCCTCCAACGCATTTACGTGGCTGAAATCCAACTTTAGGATGCTAAGGTCAGAGCAAAATAAATAGGGGGGCAGTTGAAGAGACAGACAGTGCTGGAGTTTTGGCGTTCTAGTAAAGACGGGAGGCTTCCCATCTCCATAACTTTCTGCCCCCATTGACTGAATGAACGCTTAGATGATTTTGCATCGGGAGCCTCCGTGTCCACCTGACAGTTGGTGCCCTGAGAGTTGTTATGCCCTGCACAGCGCGCCCTTTCTAATCTGCGCCTCCTTGGTAAAAGACCGGAGCTTGTGTCTGGGGATGTTCATCTCCTTCCTTTTCCACCATCTGCAGGTGGTGAGGGAAAGGGAGAAGCGAGAACTAGAGAGGTAGGGAGAGGTAAAGTAAGTGAGTAATCCAGCCTTCTTGCCAGCCATCACTTTTAAAGCAACACTGGTGCAGATGTCCAAAGTGCAAGGCTCCTTCGCTTGTTCTTTCCCTCTTGGATGACTGGCCCATCTCCATGGCACTTCAGTAATTAATTGCAATTGTCAAACAGAAACACAGCCTTTGTCAGCTAAAGTGATGTTATTATCTCCACAGAGCCAATAGGTAAAATAAGGATTGTTTCCTGACAGGTCGCCCTCCTGTTTAAAAGATGTGCTGGGAAAGTTTTAGAAATAACTTCGCTTCAGAAATATATAATAAATGTGTGTATTGTGATTGATTTCTTCCACTTTAAAAAATGTGCCTTGTGCTTTAAAAGCTTGAGAGAAGTACACTTAGGCATAAACATTCCAGCACATTGCACTGAAACAGCAAATGTGTCTGTTAATGTCTTGTCTGTTTCAACAGAGAGAACTAATTGCAGTATTTTAGGAGACTTCAAACAGCCCCTTCCTATCAAAACATAAAACAGCAAATGCTTAATTTAACTGGAAAATCAGTATTTATAATATCACAAGCCATGACTTCCAGTTTGTGATTATCATTAAAAAGGTGTTAGGATGATTAATGCAACAACATCAAAATAAAGAACGGGTATGATGTCTGGGAAGGTTTCAGTTGTTTAGTTGTTAGTTGTAGGGATGTTCTGGTTTCTTCTGTGGAGTAGCTTTGGCCCTATGAGAGTAACTGTGGGGATTTTCTCTAATTCTAATTGTAAAACTGTGTATCTTGTGAGAAGTGTCAAATGCCCTTTAAGGGAAGAATAAAGGTAAAATCTTTTCAGCATGTGTTTGGGTTGTTTTGTGGCAGCTGGAAGTAGAGAATGGGATGTTTTATCTAGAGGACTTAACATAAAATTAATGAAGAGTAAGTGGTGAAATATGTACAAGGAAGTCCCATCCTAGGGTCTGGGGAATTTTCTGAAGGAAAGGATAGAAGATGCCAGATTTTCCTAGGTTCTTTTATACTGGTGCTGGGAAAAGAAGGTATATAAACTACCTTGCTCAACATGGCTACCGAATATATTACTCCAGCGCTGTGGTTCTCCCAGTCTTCTGCTCCCAATCAATGCCTGTGGTATTTGGGGCACGGTGTCAGTATTTGGTAGTCACCCATAGAACTGTTAAACTGAAACAGTGTGGATAGAACAAGGCTCCCATGGTCTTCACTTAAGAGAACCATATATTTCTGTGTCCTTGATCCCTGCCCCAGCATCTTTTCCAGTGGTGCAGATCGGAAGTACTGGATGAGAAACTCTCTTATGAACAAGCTTCCTGCCAATATGTGCTATCTAGCACAGAAAGGAAATTGTTAGCCACCCACACTTGGCTGTTGAGAAGACTCCTAGAAACCCCTTGGACACGCAGGAGCTGAAGGTGCTGATACTGCCCTGTACAGCTCTCCAGCTTTATCATAGTCATGCTTTAAGGCATTTGTGAAATTTTCATTAGTTACATCTCTTCAGATCCCCCCTCTTGCACTGTATTCCATGTATGAATAGGGAATGACATTCTCACTATATTATGGAAAAGAAAACAGTGGCATTGATTCAAACCAGTAACAGAATCCCTTCCTCTTGGTTTCCCTTTGCAACTCTGAATCTTTCAAATGGTGGCATCTGTGCTTAAATAGCAGCATTCCAATACTGGAAATGCTGTCTGGAATTTATTTGCCTGATTAGCGATCTACAGGTTAATTAAAGATTTTGATTTGTTCCCCTATGTATTTATTATTATTTTTTTAAGTGTGCTTCAAGTAGCCTATTAATTCTGCATATGTTTCCAGTTTTTGTGTTTTTAGCAAGAGGGAGAGTCAAGAAGAAATTGGGGCTGCTCCCAACACAGCTGGCTTGGGGTTTCCTCATGTTCAACTAAGCAACCCTAGCAGTGTTGCCTCCCTGGGTGTCACTCCAGTTATCTCTAAATCTGGGTTTTGCTTTGCTCCTATGCTGTTGATCTAATGTGTTGTAAAAACACATTTGAGCTTAGAGCATGTGCATCAGATTTTCAGGGCAAGGGTAGACTAATATATGAGGATGGGTATGTGAAAATCTACGAGAAGCAAGTCTCCCTTGATGGATTGACACAGGCCAGTGATTAATAAAGCAGGTGAGATTAAACTCTCCATTCCGTTCTCCTTCTCCCTCCCCCACAAAAGGGCAAAGCCACAATGTACCTTTCAGTGTGATCTGATACAAGCTGTCTAGGCAGATACTTTAAACTCCTCTAAGGGATGGGACCTCAGGCCAGGTCAACTGGCTGCCACTGCAGAATTCATCTAAGCGACAGAGATGACTTGAAAACTGTTTTCTCCCTTGTGGTTTAGAGACGGTATAGTAAATGTGACCACTTTTCATCAGAATCCACTTGGCTTCAGGGTGATGAGAAGAGATCCTCCATGTTTCTAAGTTGCCTTCTTTGTCAGCAGTTAGTACACACGTCCCATTGGCTAGGGGAAAGTCGCTCAGGAAAATGCTCTCAAAACTCAAGCTCATGCTACACAGGGGAAGGCAGTCAGTG
>NW_007148123.1:0-4662 GCF_000164805.1 Carlito syrichta | reverse complement strand
ACACTCACTAGTTAGGATTGCCTTCTTTTAACATTTTTTTTCACCTTATTTAAGAATATACAAAGGAACAAAATAACATATGAATTAGGCAATATTTTTTCAGTTGCAAATGATAGAAATTGGACTTAAACTATTTCAATTTATTGCCTTAGGTGATTGAGAAGGCTAGGGGTAACTGACTTCAGGAAAAACTGGATCCATGAGCTGAAAGAATGTCACATAGGTTCTTTTTATTTCCATTCTTTGCCATGTATGTCTCTTCCTGGTTTCTTTCTCGGGTAGGCTGTCTCACCACATTATAGGAAAGATAGTAAGAAACAATTCTAGGCAAACATTTTATATTTGTCAATCTTTATTTTTGTTATTTATTTTTACTGACATGGGGTCTTAGGATATTGTTCAGGCTGTCTTGAGATCCTGTGCTCAAGTAATCCTCTTGTCTCAGCCTCCCAAATGCTGGGATTACAAGTGTGAGCTATTGCACCTGGCCATTGTTGATTTTTCTTAAGAGGTTCTGTAGAACATTCCTGAAGATGTTTTTGGCCCAGGTTGGGTTCTGTGCCCATCCCTAAGGCCATAATTATATGGGATTATCAGGCCTGGGAGTTAGAGCCACCATTTGACCTGGGATAGTTGTAGAGAAATAGAGAAGCAGGGTGAGCCCCATTGGAACCACGGGGAATAGGTTTCCCACAGAGAAAGAGGGAATTCAAGGGTTCTATTGCCAGAAAAGTTGGGGCCAGTTAAACTTGATGTCCATTAAACATATAATGTCCCCTCTCTGTAACAGGCACACGAGCTTTCTAATCTAGTTATTTATCTATTTATTTATCTATTTATTTATTTATTTATTTATTTATTGAGTTGGAGTCTCATTCCCCCACCCAGACTGCAGTGCAGTGGCACACACACTCATGACCATCTCAGCGTCGACCTGCTGGGCTCTGGCGATCCTTCTGCCTCAGCCTTCTGAGCAGCTGGAACTACAGACGCACACTACCATGCCCGGCTATTTTTTATTTTATTGTAGAGACGAAGTCTCACCAAGTTGCCCAGGCTGGTCTCAAACCCGCGGACTTGGGCAATCCACTCGCCTTGGCCTCCCAGTGTTGGGATTACAGGCTGAGCCATTGAGCCAAGTCTAATCTAGTATGTTAACTGGGATGAAATACAAAAGATTGGCTTGAGGAGGTTCATTGTACTTGTTATTTATTCATTCACTCATTTATTTGTTAGACATGCATTGTTTTTTATGTGCTATGTGCTGGGCTCAGACATGAACCAATCATGGCCAGTGATCTGAAAGAACTCATAGAATGGAGAAAGGGATAGATAAATGATTACATTGCAGGGTTATATAATTCTCGACAAAATGGGATTCATTCCAAGAATGGAAGGGTAGTTCAATCTTGGAAAATTTAATAATGTAATTTACTGTTAATATAGGTAAATGAGAAAAATCTGTGATTTATTTATGGATGCTAAAAAGATTTCTGATAAAATATAAATATCTATTCCTGATTTTTAGAATAACCTGCTATTAAAATATCATATCCAAAGCCACATCATCTTTAGTGGTTCAACATAAGAGGTATTCTCATTAAATCCAGAACAAGATCAGAATGCTTAATAGTAATGCCATTACTATTATTTATCATTGTTCAGGAACTATTAGACAATACAATTTGATGAGAAAAAGAAGAAAGGGAGATACAAAATTATCACTATTTGCAAGTAATTTAAACTCTTTTTGGAAACCAATTTCCCCATTATTTTATTGGAAACAAGAACTGAATTCATTAAGGTGGATGATAAGAAAATGATTATGCAAAATTTATAGTTTTCCTATATGTCGATGCCAATCATTATACAAATATAACGTGAGAAATATTCTAGATACAGGACTTGCCAGAGAGACAAAATGACTGGGAATAAATGTAGCACAAATCTGAAGGGACTTGTGTGAACAAAATATCAGCATTATACTAAGAGGCACCAAAGAAGAAGTAATAAATTGAAAGAGACACCCTTCTCCAGGGTAGTGTCTTTTCCTTTTTCTTTCCTCCTCCCCTCATATCATTTTTGTTTGTTCCTTAAATTCTTTACTACATAAATTGAGATCAGTTTTGTTTGAATGTGAGTTGAAAATATTGTTTATATAAACACAGCCTTTGCTGTACTTCATATATAAGATTTCCTTACTTTCCACATTTTATTTGACACAGGAAAAGATGGCAAGATAACTGTTACTGCTCATATTCATAAACAGTGTTATAATTCCTTGCAGGGGGATGGACTGCCTTAGATCTTAAATTTAGGGGTGATAGGATCATCATCAAGGAGTGGATGAAGAGTGGAACTGGTGCACATTAGAATAGGTGGATGTACTCATGTTGCTCCAAACCTAAAACAAAAATCAGGGACAAGTGCTGGTTTTTTTGGGATGGGACAAGGAAATGAAAATTTGGATCTGAAAGAATCACAGTGGGTGCAGTAGTAAGCAGCCACGGCAATAGACACATATTGTACTCAACGTGAGACAGTCTTTGTTCTGAGTGTTGAATTCATTCAGGCTTCCCAGGCACCTCATGAGGTCAGTCCTGTTATTGCCTATGCTTGACAGGTGAGGGACCTGAGGCATAGAGAGGTTCAGGAACTTGCTCAAAATGCGAGGCTGGGATTCAAACCCACAACTCTTCCTTTTATTTGTCTTAAAGCTCTTTTCTACTGAAAGTGTTGTCTTCTGGCATTGTGAGAGTAATAATAAGTATTAATAATAATAATAATGAATAAGTATTTTGGTTTTCAATTTCAGATGGACTGGCCCATCTACAGGACAGGCTCAATCAGAAATTTTGCCCTAACAACAAACTGTTTATGTTTGGGGACTGCACCAAGCACATTCCCACTCCTTTTTATTCTCAGTTCCCTCTTCCTGCAATACTCTGTCCAGTGATCCCTAAACTATTGGTGTATCCTTATGTATCCTTTAGGTGTTAGCTCAAATTTTGGCTCCTTGAAAAGACCTTTCCTGACTGCCTAATTTAAAGACTTTCTTCCACTTATGGTCTTGTAGCACTTTTATTTTCTTTGGTGTAGATTTTACTCCCCAAAGTCATCCTAATTACTTTTCTTCCCCTCACTAGAAAGTAAACTACAAGGGAGCAGTGATCTTGTCCATCTTGTTCCTTGCCAGTACCCAGAACAGTGCTTGGTACATGGTAGGTGCTCAATGTATAAGGGATTATGAATCACCGAATTAGTGAACAAAAGAAGAACTTTCTATGTACAGTACTCCAAGCTTTTGAAAAGAGAGAACACTCACATTTCTTGGGGACTCTGAATAAGAATTGTTCTAAGCTCTTTCACATACTATTTTTTGAGACTATTTGGGGTACAAGAAAGAGAAACCCACTTAAACAAGTTCTGTGGGCTAGACAGTCTCCCCCATCAGGTTCCTACAGCACACAACATTATCTCATGTATTCCTTACAGTAGCCTAATGAAATAGATACTTTCTTATCCCTGTTTTACAGATAAAGAGATTAAGACTTTGGAAGGAAAAGTGACATTCCCTCAGTCACATAGCAGAATGTCATGAGCTGAGTGTCTTTCTTTTTACCTTAAAAAAATTTTTTTAGAGACAAGGTCTCACTCTGTCACTCAGGCTGGAGTGCAGTGGTGTAGTCATAGTTCACTGCAGCCTCAAACTCCTGGGCTCAAGTGATCCTTCTACCTCAACCTCCTGAGTAGCTAAAATTATAAGTGCATGCCACCACACCTAGCTAACTTAAGTTTGTTTTTTATTTTTTTCTGTAGAGAAAAGATCTTGCTATGTTGCCCAAGCTTGCCTCAAGCAATCCCGAGCCCCCTCCCAAAGTGCTGTGATTACAGGTGTGAGCCACCACTGCCTGTCTCTGGGAGTCTTTTTAGCCTTCTTGGTCTCTGTTGCTATATCAGTAAAAGTTTTAGGAGAAGAGCATGAATTATTCCTGAGAGACCGTTATGCTCCATAAGTAGTTGGATTATATTTTTCTGAATGTAATGTCAAAATTGCATAATTGCCACTTAATAAAAAGACCATGATACAGAGGCACTGTGTTTGATTTGCATTACTCACTGTAGGTATAGATACACCTTTCCTGATACCTCTAGATTAAAACTTCTACAAGGGATTAGATATTTGGGAGTCCCTGGAGATGAGGACATAATTTGAGTCAAACCCCCTAAGCACATCTATCATAGGACACTTGATTGCTTGGAGATATGTGATATCTTAAAAATGAAGCTAAGCCTGGAATGAGAAGTTAAGGATTTGAATCTGAGTTCTGCACTTAGCTTGCTTTCTGTAATTAGCCTTTGAGTCTTTGTTTTCTCATCTCTAAAATGGGAACGACAACCTCTAATACCTGCACAGTGATTTTGCAAGGGTAGAATAATGATGATGTGCTGGAAACTGCTTTGCCTGCATATCTTAGTTGGTGTTAATCCGTGCACGTTTTCATGATTTCCTCAGGTAAGTAGTTTTCTGGAATGTTGCACTCCAGGGAGTATCTGAAATACAGGATGAACACTCTTATCATAAAGTTCGATTAAGAGGTTTAATTTACAGAAACTATTATATGGAATATGTATTAAATGTTCTTAGGGAAGGCTGCATAA
>NW_007148122.1:0-11958 GCF_000164805.1 Carlito syrichta | reverse complement strand
CAGGCTGTCTTGAGATCCTGTGCTCAAGTAATCCTCTTGTCTCAGCCTCCCAAATGCTGGGATTACAAGTGTGAGCTATTGCACCTGGCCATTGTCGATTTTTCTTAAGAGGTTCTGTAGAACATTCCTGAAGATGTTTTTGGCCCAGGTTGGGTTCTGTGCCCATCCCTAAGGCCATAATTATATGGGATTATCAGGCCTGGGAGTTAGAGCCACCATTTGACCTGGGATAGTTGTAGAGAAATAGAGAAGCAGGGTGAGCCCCATTGGAACCACGGGGAATAGGTTTCCCACAGAGAAAGAGGGAATTCAAGGGTTCTATTGCCAGAAAAGTTGGGGCCAGTTAAACTTGATGTCCATTAAACATATAATGTCCCCTCTCTGTAACAGGCACACGAGCTTTCTAATCTAGTTATTTATCTATTTATTTATCTATTTATTTATTTATTTATTTATTGAGTTGGAGTCTCATTCCCCCACCCAGACTGCAGTGCAGTGGCACACACACTCATGACCATCTCAGCGTCGACCTGCTGGGCTCTGGCGATCCTTCTGCCTCAGCCTTCTGAGCAGCTGGAACTACAGACGCACACTACCATGCCCGGCTATTTTTTATTTTATTGTAGAGACGAAGTCTCACCAAGTTGCCCAGGCTGGTCTCAAACCCGCGGACTTGGGCAATCCACTCGCCTTGGCCTCCCAGTGTTGGGATTACAGGCTGAGCCATTGAGCCAAGTCTAATCTAGTATGTTAACTGGGATGAAATACAAAAGATTGGCTTGAGGAGGTTCATTGTACTTGTTATTTATTCATTCACTCATTTATTTGTTAGACATGCATTGTTTTTTATGTGCTATGTGCTGGGCTCAGACATGAACCAATCATGGCCAGTGATCTGAAAGAACTCATAGAATGGAGAAAGGGATAGATAAATGATTACATTGCAGGGTTATATAATTCTCGACAAAATGGGATTCATTCCAAGAATGGAAGGGTAGTTCAATCTTGGAAAATTTAATAATGTAATTTACTGTTAATATAGGTAAATGAGAAAAATCTGTGATTTATTTATGGATGCTAAAAAGATTTCTGATAAAATATAAATATCTATTCCTGATTTTTAGAATAACCTGCTATTAAAATATCATATCCAAAGCCACATCATCTTTAGTGGTTCAACATAAGAGGTATTCTCATTAAATCCAGAACAAGATCAGAATGCTTAATAGTAATGCCATTACTATTATTTATCATTGTTCAGGAACTATTAGACAATACAATTTGATGAGAAAAAGAAGAAAGGGAGATACAAAATTATCACTATTTGCAAGTAATTTAAACTCTTTTTGGAAACCAATTTCCCCATTATTTTATTGGAAACAAGAACTGAATTCATTAAGGTGGATGATAAGAAAATGATTATGCAAAATTTATAGTTTTCCTATATGTCGATGCCAATCATTATACAAATATAACGTGAGAAATATTCTAGATACAGGACTTGCCAGAGAGACAAAATGACTGGGAATAAATGTAGCACAAATCTGAAGGGACTTGTGTGAACAAAATATCAGCATTATACTAAGAGGCACCAAAGAAGAAGTAATAAATTGAAAGAGACACCCTTCTCCAGGGTAGTGTCTTTTCCTTTTTCTTTCCTCCTCCCCTCATATCATTTTTGTTTGTTCCTTAAATTCTTTACTACATAAATTGAGATCAGTTTTGTTTGAATGTGAGTTGAAAATATTGTTTATATAAACACAGCCTTTGCTGTACTTCATATATAAGATTTCCTTACTTTCCACATTTTATTTGACACAGGAAAAGATGGCAAGATAACTGTTACTGCTCATATTCATAAACAGTGTTATAATTCCTTGCAGGGGGATGGACTGCCTTAGATCTTAAATTTAGGGGTGATAGGATCATCATCAAGGAGTGGATGAAGAGTGGAACTGGTGCACATTAGAATAGGTGGATGTACTCATGTTGCTCCAAACCTAAAACAAAAATCAGGGACAAGTGCTGGTTTTTTTGGGATGGGACAAGGAAATGAAAATTTGGATCTGAAAGAATCACAGTGGGTGCAGTAGTAAGCAGCCACGGCAATAGACACATATTGTACTCAACGTGAGACAGTCTTTGTTCTGAGTGTTGAATTCATTCAGGCTTCCCAGGCACCTCATGAGGTCAGTCCTGTTATTGCCTATGCTTGACAGGTGAGGGACCTGAGGCATAGAGAGGTTCAGGAACTTGCTCAAAATGCGAGGCTGGGATTCAAACCCACAACTCTTCCTTTTATTTGTCTTAAAGCTCTTTTCTACTGAAAGTGTTGTCTTCTGGCATTGTGAGAGTAATAATAAGTATTAATAATAATAATAATGAATAAGTATTTTGGTTTTCAATTTTCAGATGGACTGGCCCATCTACAGGACAGGCTCAATCAGAAATTTTGCCCTAACAACAAACTGTTTATGTTTGGGGACTGCACCAAGCACATTCCCACTCCTTTTTATTCTCAGTTCCCTCTTCCTGCAATACTCTGTCCAGTGATCCCTAAACTATTGGTGTATCCTTATGTATCCTTTAGGTGTTAGCTCAAATTTTGGCTCCTTGAAAAGACCTTTCCTGACTGCCTAATTTAAAGACTTTCTTCCACTTCTGGTCTTGTAGCACTTTTATTTTCTTTGGTGTAGATTTTACTCCCCAAAGTCATCCTAATTACTTTTCTTCCCCTCACTAGAAAGTAAACTACAAGGGAGCAGTGATCTTGTCCATCTTGTTCCTTGCCAGTACCCAGAACAGTGCTTGGTACATGGTAGGTGCTCAATGTATAAGGGATTATGAATCACCGAATTAGTGAACAAAAGAAGAACTTTCTATGTACAGTACTCCAAGCTTTTGAAAAGAGAGAACACTCACATTTCTTGGGGACTCTGAATAAGAATTGTTCTAAGCTCTTTCACATACTATTTTTTGAGACTATTTGGGGTACAAGAAAGAGAAACCCACTTAAACAAGTTCTGTGGGCTAGACAGTCTCCCCCATCAGGTTCCTACAGCACACAACATTATCTCATGTATTCCTTACAGTAGCCTAATGAAATAGATACTTTCTTATCCCTGTTTTACAGATAAAGAGATTAAGACTTTGGAAGGAAAAGTGACATTCCTTCAGTCACATAGCAGAATGTCATGAGCTGAGTGTCTTTCTTTTTACCTTAAAAAATTTTTTTTAGAGACAAGGTCTCACTCTGTCACTCAGGCTGGAGTGCAGTGGTGTAGTCATAGTTCACTGCAGCCTCAAACTCCTGGGCTCAAGTGATCCTTCTACCTCAACCTCCTGAGTAGCTAAAATTATAAGTGCATGCCACCACACCTAGCTAACTTAAGTTTGTTTTTTATTTTTTTCTGTAAAAAAAGATCTTGCTATGTTGCCCAAGCTTGCCTCAAGCAATCCCGAGCCCCCTCCCAAAGTGCTGTGATTACAGGTGTGAGCCACCACTGCCTGTCTCTGGGAGTCTTTTTAGCCTTCTTGGTCTCTGTTGCTATATCAGTAAAAGTTTTAGGAGAAGAGCATGAATTATTCCTGAGAGACCGTTATGCTCCATAAGTAGTTGGATTATATTTTTCTGAATGTAATGTCAAAATTGCATAATTGCCACTTAATAAAAAGACCATGATACAGAGGCACTGTGTTTGATTTGCATTACTCACTGTAGGTATAGATACACCTTTCCTGATACCTCTAGATTAAAACTTCTACAAGGGATTAGATATTTGGGAGTCCCTGGAGATGAGGACATAATTTGAGTCAAACCCCCTAAGCACATCTATCATAGGACACTTGATTGCTTGGAGATATGTGATATCTTAAAAATGAAGCTAAGCCTGGAATGAGAAGTTAAGGATTTGAATCTGAGTTCTGCACTTAGCTTGCTTTCTGTAATTAGCCTTTGAGTCTTTGTTTTCTCATCTCTAAAATGGGAACGACAACCTCTAATACCTGCACAGTGATTTTGCAAGGGTAGAATAATGATGATGTGCTGGAAACTGCTTTGCCTGCATATCTTAGTTGGTGTTAATCCGTGCACGTTTTCATGATTTCCTCAGGTAAGTAGTTTTCTGGAATGTTGCACTCCAGGGAGTATCTGAAATACAGGATGAACACTCTTATCATAAAGTTCGATTAAGAGGTTTAATTTACAGAAACTATTATATGGAATATGTATTAAATGTTCTTAGGGAAGGCTGCATAAAGATCTGGAGAATTCCTGGAAAAATTCAGTCTATATAACTCCTTCACCTTCACATGATCATTGAAAAAAAAATTTTTTTATAATGAAATGACATAAAAAGCTATGGTGTACACTTATTTCTTAGGACTGGCTTGCGGTTGGTGAGTTTTGGAAGTGACCAGAAGAGTCTCTCATTTTGCTCTCAGCTGACCTATCATCTCTTTTTTCTGCACACCCTAGCTGTGTTTTCCAAGTCAGTGTATTGAATGTCCACCTTTTGGTTGCCTGTCAAATCTGCTTTCTAATGCTCTGTGGTAGGTAGAAAATTGGCCTCTCTGAAATGCCTGCATCCTAATCCCTGGAACCTGTGACTATGTCAGATTATGTGGCAAATGAAAATTAGATTGCAGATGGCATTCAGATTGCTAAACAGCTGACTCTAAAATGGGAGATTGCCCTGGATTATTTGAATGGGCCCAATGTAATCAGAAGGAGTCATACACAGTGATTTCCCCATATCTACGATTTTACTTTCTGAGGTTTCAGTTACCCATGGTCAACTGCAGCCTGAAAATATTAAATGGAAAATTTCAGAAATTAGTGATTAGTAAGTTTTAAATTGCCCTCCGTTCTGAGTAGTGTGTTGAAATCTCATAGAATCCTGTGCTGTGCCACCCAGAACAGGAATCATCCCTTCATCTAGTATAAACTCCCAGCAGATGATGCCTACCTGTTGAGTGGACTTCTTGATCATGAGTCGACTACTGCAGTGCACAGTGCTTGCATTCAAGTCACCCTTATTTTACTTTTATAATGATCCCAAAGTGCAAGAGGAGTGACACTGATGATTTGGATATGCCAAGGAGAAGCCATAAAGCACTTTCTTTAAGTGAAAAGCTGAACGTTGGCAACTTAATAAGAGCTGAGTACAGTATATTAGGAGATTTAGGGAGAGGGACTACATTAACATAAATTTTATTACAGTATATTGTTATTGTTCTATCTTAGTGTCAGTTATTGTTGTTAATCTCTTACTGTGCCCAATTTATAAATTAAACTTTATTATAGGAAAAAGATAGTATACATAGGGCTCAGTACTATCCGCAGATTCAGACATCCACTGGGGATCTTGGAACACATAAGGGGGGACTGCTATAAGGAAGAGGGAGGCAGAGAGAAACAAAACCAGAAGGATGGTAGTGTGAGAAGGACTCAATCCATAGTTGCTGGCTTTGAAGATAGAGGAAGGGGCCAATGTACACAGCTTCTAGAAACTAGGGAAAAGGCAAGGCTCTGATCCCTGCCCACCTCTTTCACTATATGCGTTTGCCCCCTTTCCTTTGTTCCCTACTTGAGCAGCACTAACCTCCTTGCTGTACCTGAGAAGTCAAATATGGTCCTGCCTCACAGCCTTTGAACTTGTTGCTTCCTCCACTTGTCTTATTAGATAATTGTATGGCTTTCATCCAGTCTTCTTCAGGTCTCTGCTCAGCCATCTTATCCTCAGTGTGGTCTCTTCTTTACCACCCACGCTTGCCTGCTAGAGGTAAGAGTACCACTCATTGGAAAATGTTGTATACAGTGTTGCTGTTGATATAAGCCTACATTCTGTAGTTACTTCACCCCCTGACCCAGGTTTCTGGTGTCTTAATTTTCTGGTTCTTAAATCTCTCATTCTGGAGAGAGAATCAAGTATTGATCTGGTACCACAAAATGACTTTAATGGGACTGGGTCAAAATTTCAAAGATCTTTATGTAATGCTCAGCTATCCCTGTTATTTAAGTACACTGCCACCAGATGGTGGTTTTGTGACACTGGTTGAGTCCACAGTCAGACATTTCCTGAGATATGATACATGAATGTCTCCTTGCTCTTTCCATCCTGGATTAACTTTGCATATTTTGTCCCCATATCATAAAATAAGAGACTTTATAAGAAGTTCACTTGCAGCAAACAATAAACAGTCATCAAAAAAGATGTTTAAAACCATGTTTAAAACAAATGGGAATTCGGTTGTTGGTGATTTTTTTCCTCGACCCCCTTCTGAGCCAATTTCTTAATTTGCATTCAGGTACAGAAATAATATTGGCAAATATAATTTATCTTTCCTTCTTAGAACTCCGGTGACTATCTGAAAATGGACAATGACATTTAATATTAAAAATATTATTATAGCACATATGCTATATATTAAATGGGTACACTCCCCATTTGAAATCTGAAAATTCCATGGTAGTATCAACCAACAAACACTGCGCCTTTCCCAGAGCCACTGTTTTTCTTATTAAGAACAAAACAGTGAGTTTGTTCTGTACTTATTGCTTCTCACTTATGTATTTCTGTGCTGAAAGTCTTTTGTTTTTTTAGTTTGCTTTCATCTCTTGGCCTTGGAACTCCTAAATTTTCCAAGGATTGTATCCTTTTTCTGTTGATATTTATTTTTATTCCACTGTGATCTGAGAAGGTGCATGGCAAAATTTCAATCTAATGAAATTTGTTTATGTTTGACTTATGGTCAGTGATGTGGTCAATCTCAGATTACATTCAATGTGGTGATGAGTAGAATGTATATTCTGTGGTCATTGAGTGGAGTGTTCTGTAGGTGTCAATGAAGTCCATTTGCTCTAGAGTCTCACTGAGCTTCTGGGTCTCCTTGCTGAATTTTTGTCTTGATGTTCTGTCTAGGGTTGTGAGTGGGATATTAAAGTCCCCAGCTATGATAGTTTTAGAGTTGATCTCTTTTTTTAGTTTGCCTAGAAGCTGCTTTATGAACATTGGTGCCCCTATGTTGGGTGCATATATGTTTAGGATGTATATTTATCATTGATGGATTGAACATTTTATCATTATATAGGACCTTCATCTTTTTTTAATTTTTGGTAGCTTAAAGGGTATTTTGTCTGAGATTAAGATTGCAACTTCAGCTTTCTTTTGCCTTCCATTCACCTGAAATTTTGCTTCCCATCTTCTTACTTTGAGTCTGTGAGTGTCCTTTCTGGTGAGGTGAGTCTCTTAAAGACAATATATTGTTGCCTCATGATATTTCATCTCTTTTGCCATTCTAGGTCTTTTCAGTGGTGCATTTCGATCATTCACATTCAGGCTAATTATTGAAATTAGCAGTAGGCACATATTAGAATAGTGAGACAATATCCTATTGTCTCTATTGTCACTATTCTAATATGAGCAATAGTCACGTATTAGAATAGTGAGACAATAGGCACATATTAGAATAGTGAGACAATAGTGTGACAATATACAAACAAGTACAACAACAACTCTATAAGAACCTCATGACAACACTGTCATGAGGTTCTTATAGAGTTGTTGTTGTACTTGTTTGTATATTGTCTTTCTATTGGTTTTTTTGGGTGGATTCATGTTTGTTTTCAATCTTTTTCCTGTAATCTTGTGAAGAACGTGTCATTCTTTTTCCCTTTTCTTCTGTGTTTAATACTTTCTTAAGTGTTTCTTGTAAAGATGTTCTAAAGATAGCATAAGTTCTTAGGGATTGGATGTCAGGGACATATTTTAATTCTCCCTCAGCGATGAAGCTTAGCTTGGCTGTGTAGGTTATTCTTGGTTGAAATAGTTTATCTTTGAGAATTTTGAATATTGGGCTCCAAGCTCTCCTAGCCTGACATGTTTCTGTAGATAAATCTGCTGCTATTCTAACTGGTCTTTCCTGGTAGGTAGTCTGGCCTTTTTCTCTTGCTGTTTTCAGAATTTTTTCCTTTTAGGCCTACTTTCTTCGGGCGAGTGACTATGTGCCTAGGAGTTGTTCTTCTCATTGGTTGGCTGGCAAGGGTTTTGAAATCTCTTGTGTATGAACGGTCACATCACTAACGAGGTGAGAGAAGTTTTCTTGAATAATTTTGTGGACTGTTTGTTCCAGAGTGGTCTCTGTCTCTCTTTCTGCCTCAGGAAGTACAATTACTCTTAGGTTCGTACTCTTGAAGTAATTACTCATCTCTTGAAGATTTTATTCTGTCTTTTTACACTTCTTTTCTATATTTTTGACAGTTTGATTTAGTTCTACATTTTGGTCATTAAGCTCTGAGATTCTTTCTTCTGCTAATTCTGCTTTCCATACTTGTTTGTTTATTATTTATTTCAATTGCAGTATTCTTTACTGCTGTAATCTTAGCTATCAACTCCTTCCTATTTTCTTCTTGTCTCTCCTCAATTATTTTCATTCTGTCTATTAATGTCTCGATGTCTGGATTTGTAGTATATGACCAGTCATTCTGGGGACTCTTCATTATTTGCATTCCAAAGTCTGTGTTCTCAGTGTCTGGCTTCCCAGGGTTCTGTGTGAGACCTATATTCTTCTTTTGGTTGTTCTTCATTCATGTACATTTTCCTCCCCACTTTTTCCTTTTTCCCCATCTTCTTTAAATCTGTTGTTCAGGGGTGGTGGGGTTGCTTTTACTTCTGCTTCCTCAATCTCCTATTCTTCCTTGTGTGAATCCTCTGGCTTTGTTCAATTCTGAATCTGGACTCTAGGTTGTGAACTATACTTTTTGCAGTTTTGAGATTTAATTGAGGGGGCAGCTGTGATTCAAAATCTATCTGCAGATCCCAGTATCCTTCAACAGATGTATGGATACCCTGGAACCCGCTTCCCACTGCCTTGCAATCTGTCCATGCAGTAAGGGTATAGGTTTGCTCCCTGAAAGTAAAATGAGGTAAGAAAAAGGAAAGAAATGGAACAGGGAAGGGGGGGAGTGAGAGGTGGAGAGAGAGAAAAAACTAAGAGGGAAAACAGACAAAGGTACCAACTAACAAATGAAAATAGACACGAAGACAGATAAGAGTAAGAGAAAACAATCAAAAACAAAAACAAACAAATAGAAATCAACAATGACAACAACAACAGCAAAAACCAGAACGTACAATCATACAGACACACAAGCTAACCAACCTCCTTATGATGTACTATTTCCTTACACAAACATGAGGCCTTTAGATCCCAAGTTGTAGGCTGGGCAGAGCTGGCCACAGCTGGGCGGGGCAATGCAGGTCTCTGCCTGGTCTCAGGGCTTCAGATCATCTCTGGTTCTACTGCAGCTGGGTACAGCTGGGGAAGGCAGAGTGCGAGACAGCCGGGCTTTGCTGGTTGGCATGTCACAGTGCAGCTTGGACCTCTTTTTCTTTCTTTGTTCTTAGATCCAAGCTGCACTGTGAGCTGGGCAGACCTGGGCAGAACTGAGTGGGGCAATGCAGGTCTCTACCTGGTCTTGGAACTCCAGCTGTTCTCTGGTCCTGCTGATGACCAACTCCAGCCGGGTTCAGGGTACCCCAAAGGTGGAGATGGTGTTGGCGATTGGGGGGAAGAAGAAAGAGAGAGAAAGAAAGAGACTGGACTCTGGTCTAGTGCAGAAGCGATGTGTATGTGTTTGGGAATTACAACGGGTCTTTTATACACAAAGTTAGATGTGGGAGGGGCGTCCCCCACCCACCAGAAACCTTAATCCATGAAAACTTAATCAATGATTGCCTTTAAACCCTTTTCATTTGATAATCTTAAAATCCTATAACAAAGGATAACCTAATCTGTGACTGATATATTCTATAAACCTTTTTCATCCTAAGCTGATTGATTTATGCCAAGTTAAACAATTCTATAAAAGCTTAAGTATTTACTTTACTAATGAAAGTGGCCCATCCCAGAATGTTTGGAATGTGGCCCAGTCCAAAGTCACAGCGGACTACCTACAAGTAACCCAGCTGCATTCTTTCAACAAAATGGCTGTCTTCTAAAACTGTATTCTACAATTTACACCTTCAATAAATCGTAAGATCATGACCCAGAAGCCTGTGACCAATACTAAGGCTCTTCGATGTGACACGAGTTTGAATTATAAGTTGTGTGAAAGCCAAAACTGCAGTTTGTGGAAGAATGGGAGCAATGAGCTTCTAAAGTTAGCTTGTGTTTATCCTGATCTCAGAGTTTCTATGTTTTGAGCTCAGGAGCTTAATCTGGTTAGTGCTGAGTAGAAAGGGGGAGGGAATGGGGTCAAGAGCTCCCAAATGCATCCTAGTGGTCTCGGGGTCAACAGCCCTTCCTGTTCCCTAATGCTCAGTGGGCCTCTGTGGCCGGCTCCCAACATGGTCCCACTGTGGCCAGGGTTGAGTCAGGGGAGGCAGAATGTGGGACAGCCAGGCACTGCTGGTCAGTGTAGTGCAAAGCAGGTGGGGCCGGGGTGGTGCAACCAGTGAGGGATCCTGGAGCTTCATGGGGTGGGAGCTGAGGGTCTCTCCAGCCAGTGGTGACTTGGGCCAGGGTTGGACGGTGCCGCCAGGGAGGGGACCTGGAGTTCCACCCCATGAAGCTTCAGGATCCACTGGAGGGCAGGAGCTGAGGCCTCAGCAAGGCAGTGAAGCTGACAAGGGAGACCAGAGTTCCCTGGTGGCCTGGGGTGGGGTGGGGTGGATTTTCTTTTTAGTGTACAGATGAGGTCTCTCCAAGTTGCCCACGCTCATCTTGAACCGACAGACTCAGGCAATTCTCTCTTCTCTGCCTCCCAATGTGCTGGGATTGCAGGCATGAGTCGCCATGCCCAGTCATAATGTCTTTAAAGTTCTTCCAATGTTGTAATATGTGTCAGAATTTCCTTTCTTTTTGGAGCTGAATAATGTTCCAGTGTATGTATATACCACATTGTGTTTATTCATTCATCCGTGGGTGGACACGAGTTATTGCTGTGTTATAGCTATTACAAATAGTGCTGCATTGGGCATGGATGTTCAAATATCACTTTTGAGTCTCTGCTTTCTTTCTTCTTTTTTTTTGAGTTAAAGTCTCACTCCATTGACCAAGCTGTAGCACAGTGGCATGCCCATGGCCACCCCAGTTTCGACCTGCTGGTCTCTGGTGATCCTTGCACCTTAGGCTTTCAAGTAGCTGGAACTACAGGCTTGGGCTACCAGGCCCAGCTAATTTTTTTTTTAAATTTATTGTAGAGACAAGCTTTCACCATGTTGCTCAGGCTGGTCTTAAACTAATGGTCTCTGGCAATCCTCTCACCTCTGCCTCCCAAAGACTTGGGATTACAGGTGAGAGCCACCATGTCCAGCCAGCATAATTTCTTTAAAGTATATTCAATGTGTAGCATGTATCAGAATTTTCTTTCTTTTTGTAACTGAATAATATTCCAGTGTATGTTTATACCACATTGTGTTGATTCATTCATCTGTGGGTGACCACTTGGGTTATTTCTATGTTTTAGCTATTATAAATAATGCTGCAATGGGTATGGATATTCAAATATATCTTTGAGTCTCTGTTTTCAATTACTATGTGTATATGCCTGAAACAAAATTCCTGAATTATATATTTTTTTAATGTTTTGAGGGAAAACCATATTGTTTTCCACAACAGCTATATCCATTTTTACATTCCTACCAATGATGCACAAGGACTCCCATTTTTTACATGGCTGTAATTTATAGGAGTGTCAGTTAGACTAGAAGTTACAAACTGGCCTTAACCACAGGTCCCATGGTTAGTGCTGGCAGTTAACCAGGCATCTCAAATACAGCCCTTGTCCTCAAAGCAGATGCCAAGTCAGGATTCAACATAAAAGGGATTTATTAAAGAAAACACTTGTGAGGGAAGAAGGGCAGGGAACCAAAGGAGGCCAGGTGAGTCAGACCACAGAGCAGGTCAAGCACCTGTGGAGGAGTAAGGAAAGACAGGAAGGCAAGGCAGAGCAGG
>NW_007148121.1:0-862 GCF_000164805.1 Carlito syrichta | reverse complement strand
TAACTAGCTTGCTACATAGCTAGTCATCTGGATATCCAGCTGAATTAACTAGGTGACTTAACAAGCTAGCCAGTTGTCTATCCAGCTGACTTAACTAGCAAGCTACCTAGCTAGCCAACTGGCTAGTCTGCTGATTTAACTAGGTGACAACTAGCTAGAAAGCTGTCTAAAGAGCTGACATAATTAGCTAGCTACCTAGTTAGCCAGCTGGCTAGCCACATGACTTAATTGCCCAGCTACATTGCTAGCCAGCAGGCTAGCCAGCTGATTTAACTAGCTGACTTCACAAAGTAGACAGCTGACTATCCAGCGGATTTGACTAGCTAGCTACCTAGCTAGACAACTGGATAGCTAGCTGACTTAACTACCTGACATAACTAGATACCGGATGGATAGCCAGCTGACTTAACTAGCTACCTACCTGCTTAGCTCGCTGACTCTCCAGCTGTCTTAACTACCTAACTACCTAGCTATCCTGCTGACCAGCGAGATGAGTAAAGTACGAGACTTTACCAGCTAGCCAGCTGGTTAGCCAGCTGACTTAAAGTTAGCTATCCTGCTTAGCAGCTGGCTCTCCAGCTGACTTACCTAACTGACTTAACTAGCTACCCAGCTGACTTTAATAGCTGACTTAACTAGCTAACTATCTAACTAGCCAGCTAACTTAACTAGCTGATTCAACTTGCTAGCTAGCTAGCTATCATATACCTAGCTGACTTAACTAGCTGACTTAACTAGGTAGCTAGCTGACATATCAAGCTGACTTCACTAGCTAGCTGCCTAGCTACCCAGCTGACTTAACTAGCTGAAATAACTAGCGAGCCAGATTTCTACACATCTCATATAACAAGCTTTTTAACTA
>NW_007148120.1:0-5062 GCF_000164805.1 Carlito syrichta | reverse complement strand
AAAGAGAGAGAAGGAAAGAAAGAAAGAAGGAAAGAAGGAAAGAAAGAAAGAAAGAAAGAAAGAAAGAAAGAAAGAAAGAAAGAAAAGAAATCCATTCTCCTGCAAAACTTCTGCCCTCAGTCCTTCCCCCCCACCCACTCACGTGCAAGGGAACCCCAAACTCTGGACCTTCCAGTCCCAGCTACCCCAATGGGTGCCACCACTTTGGTGTGGGAGTTGCTGAGGCTCCCTGACTGGGTTTATGCTGGCTCTCCTCTCCGAGGTCAAAAATGTGCCCAGGCAGGCTGACCATATGACTTAGCAAGGAAGACATGCCAAAACAGGCCATGGACACATCCATCAACCGGGGACATTATTTCCCCCTCAATCCCATTATTCCTGGTTCTAAAGCCAGTCACCCTGTGAACACACCACATGCAGATGAGAATCTATGTATGATTCTGATGTTTTTGGAGACAGAGTGTGGCTCAGTGGCCCAGGCCAGGGCCCGGGGACACAAACGTCATTGTCCATGAGCCTTGAAATAGTGGGTTTTGGCAATCCTCCAGCCTCAGCCTCCAGAATGGCTGAGATGATGAACATATTGACCCCAGACACCCTGTTTGGATGGGTGCAGAGACGGAATCTCCCTGTGTGGACCAGGATGGCTTTGGGCTCCTGGGCTCCAGCCATACTCCCGCCTCCCCTCCCAGAGTGCTGGGATTACAGGTGTGGTCCGCTGTGTCCGGCCTGCTGCCTCATTTTCAACCTAGGATTGAGGCCAGCTCGGGGGCTCAGCCTCATCATTCCAGAGTTTTGGGAGGCCGAGACCAGTGACTGGTCCAAGCAAGAATGCCAGGACCCAACCAGTCAACTTGGTGAGACCATGACTTTACCCTCCATTCCAAATGTGCCATGCATGGTGGCTCGCACCTGTCATTCCTGCTTCTCAGAAGGCCAGGGAAAGGGTCACTGCACCCCGGTGAGCCAAGGCTCCAGTGGCCGGGAGCAAGTCACTGCCCTCCAGCCTGGAGTTAGACTCCAACTCAAAGAAAAAAAGGAATAAAGAAAAAAAAGAAGAGCATTCATTTGTGTATGCAGTTGAGATCATCGTAGAAAGACAGATCATTTGGGAAGGAGGCCATAGCCTTGGGACTAGAGTTCCTGAAAGACGGTGAATTGGCAGACAATCAGACTGTGCCTTTGGGACACCAACGTGGGGGACCACTGGAGCCTGGGATTTTGAGACCAGTGTGGGCCATGTAGCGAGTCCTCGTTGCTTTCCCGGAATGTGAACACTGGAGTCACGTGTGGTGGCACCCAGGGGCATGGATACACGGGATGCAGTGGCCTCCATACCAGGGCATTCCTTTGCATTGCCCCGACCAACAGAATATGTGAGTCCAGGCCAAACACCGTGACTCACGGCCATCAGCCCCGTAACCAGGGAGGCCAAAGCAGTAGGCTGTCTGAACCCAGGGGTCAGATACCAGCCCAGGAGACGTGGCCAGATCTCGTCTGGGTGAGAGGTGCCCAATATCGAAACAGGCAGGGTGGCCCCTGGAGTCCTACTCATGGGAGGAGGTGGGATGACCACCTGAACCCATCAGGTCGAGGCCCCGGGAGCCATGATTGTGCCACCGTGACCCAACATGAAAGATGGAGACTCCGTGACAAAAAAGACGTGTCCCACATGCATCACGATTGGCGTCCTCACCTCCCAGGGAATGGTCTGTGTGGATGGGGGACACTGGAGTGATCAGGAGAGAATGGGACCCTCCTTGCAACTGAAGGTAGCAGATCAGGCAACCAGAACCTGGGCTCTCTGCCACATTGTCAGACCTCCTTGATCACTCTGATCCCAACGGACACAATAAGTTGGGGCATTATGTTCCTCGAGCTCATGAGTCTATGCCATGGGGCACGAGTGTGGAGGGTGGATGCAGACCTTCTGTGGCCCATGGCCAAAGGCATGGGATGGACATACTCGGTGGCCACCATTGAAACCTCCCATGAATGACAGGGCAGAAAGTGCATTTTCCTCTCCCATCCCTGAGGGTGAATCCTTGTGCTGGGTGGCAGGGTTGGTGGTGTTGATTTTGATGGTAGTTATTATTATTTGGGTCAGAATACCTCTCTATCACACAGGCTGGAGCACAGGGGCATGCTCATGACCACCGCAGACTCCACTTGCTGAGGTCAGGTGATCCTCCTGCCTCTCTCTGGCTGAGTAGCAAGAACCATAGGACTGTGAACACCACGCCTGGCTAATCTTTGGATTTATTTTTGATGGCCAAGATGAGGTCTTGCCCCATGTCCCAGGCTGGTGTTGAATCCACAGGCTTGACAGGCTGAACTCCTGAGACAGGCCTATAGTTGTGGTACTGGTTGGTATTATTATTCCGAGTCAGAGTACTGGTCTTTCACCCAGATCAGAGTGCAGGGTCCTGCTCTCGGCCACTGCAATGTCTGTGCTATGGTTATCCTCCCATTGCAGCCTCCAGAGTGGCCAGAACGACAGATGTCTGCCACCACGGCTGGCCCATTCTGGTTGTTTCTTATAAAAACAAGGTCTCACCAAGGTTCCCGGGCTGGTCTTCTACCTACCATGCTAAAGCCATTCTCTTCCCTTGGCCTCCCAAAGCACTGGGGTGATAGGCGTGAGCCCTCACGCCCGGCTGTCACACTCCTCTCAAGGCCCCACCACCATGCCTGTTCCATTACAATGACCCAGGATTCCAGAGTTGACAGCTGGAGTCGCCTGCATAGCCCGCCACATGGGAGCTTCTGGCAAAAGGATGTGTCTCCGCCGGGGTGCCCACCCCTCCGCAGGCCTCATTCCCCAGTGTTGACCCTTTCACTCCACCCAGGGCTCGCCCTGGGGAAAGGGAGTGCATGACTCTCAAACCATCAGGTGTGAGCCAGCTGGGCAACTCAAGCCTCTCTCCTTGACACTCGCAGAGGCTGAGACGGGTAGATGGCCTGAGCCCAGGAGCTTGAGACCAGGATGGACTCCATAGCAAGCCCCCAACTCAACCCCAAGCAAAAGCCAGAAAACCTTGGGTGAGGGCAGGCCTTAGCAGGAGGTTCACCTCCAGCCCAGAGTTCAAGACTAGGCAGACAGATCAGGATATCGACCAAATGGAAAGCCTGTGATCACTGCAGTTATAGAGGACCAGGATGAGACAATGGCCTGAGTTGTGTGGTTTGAGAGCAGACTGGGCAACCTAGTGAGGAAAGAAAATAAGAAAGGAAGAAAGAAAGGAAGAAAGAAAGAAAGAAAGAAAGAAAGAAAGAAAGAAAGAAAGAAAGAAAGAAAGAAAGAAAGAAAGAAAGAAAGAAATCCATTCTCCTGCAAACTTTCTACCCTCAGGCCTTCCCCCCAACCCCTCCACATGTGAGGGTCCCCCAAACTCGGCACCTTCCAGTCCCAGCCCCCCAAACGCAGCCCTGCTTTGGTGCAGGATTCCCCAGGTTCCCTGGACAGGTTCCTGCCAGCTCTCCTCTTCAAGGTGGGAAATGTGCCCCAGGCAGGCTACCCTCTAACTCGGCAATGAGGTTCTTCCATCAAGAAGATGCCAGGGAAAGAATTCCTCACCTGGGGACATTTCTTCTCATTTTTCTTGACTCTAACGCCAGTCACCCTGTGAACACACCACACTCAGTTAAGAATCTGGGTTTGATTCTGATGTTTTTGGAGACAGGATCTGACTCTGTTGACCCAGGCAGGGACCCAGGGACACGACCGTTCTCTGCCAGCCTCAAAAGTGTGGGCTTTGGTGATTCCCCAGCCTCAGTTTCCAGAGTGACTGAGACAACTGACACCTCAACCCTAGACCCCCTTATTTGGATGTATGGGGAGACAGGGTCTCACTGTGTCGCCTGGGCTGACCTTGTGCTCCTGGGCTCCAGCCATCCTCCAGCCTTGGCCTCCAAGTGTGCTGGGATGCCAGTCATGGGACCCTGAGCCAGGCATTCTGTATTGTTTTCGATGAAGGAATGAAGGATCGAGACTGGGCTCAGGTGCTCAGACTCGTCATACTATCACTTTGGGAGCCAGTGCCAGTGGCCAGCCCTAGCACGTGGGTTGAGATCAACCCGGGCAAATCAGTGAGACCTCGTCTCTACCCTCCATCCCAAATGATCCGGGCATCGTGGGGCACATCTGTCACTCTGGGATGCAGTGGCCTCCAACCTGGGACATTCCTTTGCATCGTCCCTGACGACAGGACCTGTGAGTCCAGGTCATGCACCATGGCTTACATCAGTCAGCCTCACACTCTGGTGGCCGAGAAGGGAGGTTGTCTGAGCTTAGGAATTAAAGACCAGTTCAGGCAACGTTGACAGAACTTGTCTCACTGAGAAGTCCCCAAAATTGAGTCAGGCATGGTGGCACCTTGAGTCCCAGATGCTCGGGGGCCAAGGAGGGAAGGCCCCTTGAACCCAGCAGCTCGAGAGCCTGGGAGACATGATTGTGCCACCGTGAACCATCCTGGCTGATGGAGACTCTGGTGACAAAAAAGATGCCTCCCACAAGCGTTATGATGGTCATCCATGGCTCACCAGGGAAAGATCCATGTGGGCAGGGCATGATGACGTCAACAGGAGAGGAAGGGGCCCAACCCTGCCTGAAGGTGTCAGACTTGGCAACCAGAACCTGGGTTGGCCATGACGTTGCTGGACCTCCTTGATCACTCTGTGCCCAACGGCCACCCTAGCACAGGGCCTTCTGTTCTTTGAGCTCATACACGTCTTTGCCATGGGACATAAGTGTGGAAGGCTGAGGCAGGCCTTCTGGTGCACATGGCCCAAGGTGTGGGATGGACGTGCCCTGTAGCCACCTTTGAAACCTCACATGAATGACATGCTGGAAAATGCCATTTTCTCTCCCATCACTGAGGGTGACTCATTCCACTGGGTTGCAGGGGTGGTGGTGGTAGTGGTGGTGGTGATTATTATTATTTGGAGTTGAAATCCTGGTCTGTCGCCCAGGCCAGAGTGCATGGGCACACTCACGGCCACCACGGACTTAACCTGGTGAGCTCAGCTGATCCTCCCACCTCAGCTCCCTGAGTGGCTGGAA
>NW_007148119.1:0-2698 GCF_000164805.1 Carlito syrichta | reverse complement strand
CAGAGTGTGGCTCAGTGGCCCAGGCCAGGGCCCAGGGACACAAACGTCATTGTCCATGAGCCTTAAAATAGTGGGTTTTGGCAATCCTCCAGCCTCAGCCTCCAGAATGGCTGAGATGACGAACATATTGACCCCAGACACCCTGTTTGGATGGGTGCAGAGACGGAATCTCCCTGTGTGGACCAGGATGGCTTTGGGCTCCTGGGCTCCAGCCATACTCCCGCCTCCCCCTCCCAGAGTGCTGGGATTACAGGTGTGGTCCGCTGTGCCCGGCCTGCTGCCTCATTTTCAACCTAGGATTGAGGCCAGCTCGGGGGCTCAGCCTCATCATTCCAGAGTTTTGGGAGGCCGAGACCAGTGACTGGTCCAAGCAAGAATGCCAGGACCCAACCAGTCAACTTGGTGAGACCATGACTTTACCCTCCATTCCAAATGTGCCATGCATGGTGGCTCGCACCTGTCATTCCTGCTTCTCAGAAGGCCAGGGAAAGGGTCACTGCACCCCGGTGAGCCAAGGCTCCAGTGGCCGGGAGCAAGTCACTGCCCTCCAGCCTGGAGTTAGACTCCAACTCAAAGAAAAAAAGGAATAAAGAAAAAAAAGAAGAGCATTCATTTGTGTATGCAGTTGAGATCATCGTAGAAAGACAGATCATTTGGGAAGGAGGCCATAGCCTTGGGACTAGAGTTCCTGAAAGACGGTGAATTGGCAGACAATCAGGCTGTGCCTTTGGGACACCAACGTGGGGGACCACTGGAGCCTGGGATTTTGAGACCAGTGTGGGCCATGTAGCGAGTCCTCGTTGCTTTCCCGGAATGTGAACACTGGAGTCACGTGTGGTGGCACCCAGGGGCATGGATACACGGGATGCAGTGGCCTCCATACCAGGGCATTCCTTTGCATTGCCCCGACCAACAGAATATGTGAGTCCAGGCCAAACACCGTGACTCACGGCCATCAGCCCCGTAACCAGGGAGGCCAAAGCAGTAGGCTGTCTGAACCCAGGGGTCAGATACCAGCCCAGGAGACGTGGCCAGATCTCGTCTGGGTGAGAGGTGCCCAATATCGAAACAGGCAGGGTGGCCCCTGGAGTCCTACTCATGGGAGGAGGTGGGATGACCACCTGAACCCATCAGGTCGAGGCCCCGGGAGCCATGATTGTGCCACCGTGACCCAACATGAAAGATGGAGACTCCGTGACAAAAAAGACGTGTCCCACATGCATCACGATTGGCGTCCTCACCTCCCAGGGAATGGTCTGTGTGGATGGGGGACACTGGAGTGATCAGGAGAGAATGGGACCCTCCTTGCAACTGAAGGTAGCAGATCAGGCAACCAGAACCTGGGCTCTCTGCCACATTGTCAGACCTCCTTGATCACTCTGATCCCAACGGACACAATAAGTTGGGGCATTATGTTCCTCGAGCTCATGAGTCTATGCCATGGGGCACGAGTGTGGAGGGTGGATGCAGACCTTCTGTGGCCCATGGCCAAAGGCATGGGATGGACATACTCGGTGGCCACCATTGAAACCTCCCATGAATGACAGGGCAGAAAGTGCATTTTCCTCTCCCATCCCTGAGGGTGAATCCTTGTGCTGGGTGGCAGGGTTGGTGGTGTTGATTTTGATGGTAGTTATTATTATTTGGGTCAGAATACCTCTCTATCACACAGGCTGGAGCACAGGGGCATGCTCATGACCACCGCAGACTCCACCTGCTGAGGTCAGGTGATCCTCCTGCCTCTCTCCGGCTGAGTAGCAAGAACCATAGGACTGTGAACACCACACCTGGCTAATCTTTGGATTTATTTTTGATGGCCAAGATGAGGTCTTGCCCCATGTCCCAGGCTGGTGTTGAATCCACAGGCTTGACAGGCTGAACTCCTGAGACAGGCCTATAGTTGTGGTACTGGTTGGTATTATTATTCCGAGTCAGAGTACTGGTCTTTCACCCAGATCAGAGTGCAGGGCCTGCTCTCAGCCACTGCAATGTCTGTGCTATGGTTATCCTCCCATCGCAGCCTCCAGAGTGGCCAGAACGACAGATGTCTGCCACCACGGCTGGCCCATTCTGGTTGTTTCTTATAAAAACAAGGTCTCACCAAGGTTCCCGGGCTGGTCTTTTACCTACCATGCTAAAGCCATTCTCTTCCCTTGGCCTCCCAAAACACTGGGGTGATAGGCGTGAGCCCTCACGCCCGGCTGTCACACTCCTCTCAAGGCTCCACCACCATGCCTGTTCCATTACAATGACCCAGGATCCCAGAGTTGACAGCTGGAGTCACCTGCATAGCCCGCCACATGGGAGCTTCTGGCAAAAGGATGTGTCTCCGCTGGGGTGCCCACCCCTCCGCAGGCCTCATTCCCCAGTGTTGACCCTTTCACTCCACCCAGGGCTCGCCCTGGGGAAAGGGAGTGCATGACTCTCAAACCATCGGGTGTGAGCCAGCTGGGCAACTCAAGCCTCTCTCCTTGACACTCGCAGAGGCTGAGACGGGTAGATGGCCTAAGCCCGGGAGCTTGAGACTGGGATGGACTCCATAGCAAGCCCCCAACTCAACCCCAAGCAAAAACCAGAAAACCTTGGGTGAGGGCAGGCCTTAGCAGGAGGTTCACCTCCAGCCCAGAGTTCAAGACCAGGCAGACAGATCAGGATATCGACCAAATGGAAAGCCTGTGATCACTGCAGTTGTAGAGGA
>NW_007148118.1:0-591 GCF_000164805.1 Carlito syrichta | reverse complement strand
CAGATCAGGATATCGACCAAATTGAAAGCTTGTGATCACTGCAGTTGTAGAGGACCAGGATGAGACAATGTCATGAGTTGTGTGGTTTGAGAGCAGACTGGGCAACCTAGTGAGGAAAGAAAACTTAGAAAGGAAGAAAGAAAGGAAGAAAGAAAGAAAGAAAGAAAGAAAGAAAGAAAGAAAGAAAGAAAGAAAGAAAGAAAGAAAGAAAAAGAAAGAAAGAAATCCATTCTCCTGCAAACTTTCTACCCTCAGGCCTTCCCCCCAACCCCTCCACATGTGAGGGTCCCCCAAACTCGGCACCTTCCAGTCCCAGCCCCCCAAACGCAGCCCTGCTTTGGTGCAGGATTCCCCAGGTTCCCTGGACAGGTTCCTGCCAGCTCTCCTCTTCAAGGTGGGAAATGTGTCCCAGGCAGGCTACCCTCTAACTCGGCAATGAGGTTCTTCCACCAAGAAATGCCAGGGAAAAATTCCTCACCTGGGGACATTTCTTCTCATTTTTCTTGACTCTAACGCCAGTCACCCTGTGAACACACCACACTCAGTTAAGAATCTGGGTTGGATTCTGATGTTTTTGGAGACAGGATCTGG
>NW_007148117.1:1990-4298 GCF_000164805.1 Carlito syrichta | reverse complement strand
CTTGGAGATATGAAGTCTCACCAAGGTGCCCAGCTGGTCTCGAACTCAGTATCTAAGGCAATCCTCTCACTTCGGCCTCCAAAAACAATGGGGTTACAGGCCTGTGCCCCTGCCAGTCTTTCACACAATTCTTGGGGACCTACCCTGAGGCCCACACCCTTCAGGTCACCCGAGAACCTGGAGATAACATGTGGATTCACCCTCTGAGCCCATCCCAGGGGAGCGACTGGCACAGGACATGTCTCTGCTGGGGTGCCCACCCCTCTGCCACCTCTATCCGCATGGTGGACCCACTTGCTTCTCCCAGGGGCCATCTCGGGAAAAGAGAGGGTGTGACTCTCAAACCATTGGGGAGGGAGCAGGGTGACTCCTTGGCACTCGGGGAGGCCGAGATGAGAAGATGGTCAGAGCACGGAAGCTGAGACCAGGCTGGACACATTAACAAGTTCTCAACTTGACCCCAATACAAATCCAGAAAACCCTGGGTGAGGACAGGCCTCGACGGTAAGTTCGCCTCAGACACAGAGTTTAATACCAGGCAGGAAGAACAGGATGTCTCACGCCCTCCACTCATCTGGACCTCAGAAGGGCTGGAATGCAGTCTGACTCCTGAACCCGGACTGTGTTTGTGGTGGTGGTTTGTATTATTATTCTGAGTTGGAGTTCTGCTATCTTTCCCAGGCTGGAGCTCAGGGCCTGCTATCGGTCACCACAGCCTCCACCAGCTGGGATCCAGCGATCCTACCACCATGGCCTCCTGATTGGCCAGAACAACAGGCATGCTCCACCTTGCTAGGCTCATTTTTCTGACTACTTGTAGAGACTAGATGTCAACAAGGTGCCCGGGCTGGTCTTGAACACAGGTGCTCAGGCCACTCTCTCGCCTCAGCCTCCCAGAGCACTGTGATGATAGGTGTGAGCACCCACGCCAGGCCTCCACACCATGCTCGGGGCCCCACTGCAAAGCCTGTTCCATTTGGATGACCTGGGACCCTGGAGAGGGGGGCTGGAGATGCCCACGGAGCCCTCCACAGGGGGAGCTCATGGCGCAGTTGTGTGTACCCATTAGAGTGCACAACTGCCACCCACTTCATTCCCCAGGGTGGATCCACTTGATCCTCCAAGGAGCCACCTCGGGGAAAGGGAGGTCATGACTCTCAAAACTTCAGAGGGGCAGGGATGGCCGGTCAACTCACGCCTGTCTCTTTGGCACTTGGGGAGGATGAGATGGGAAGTTGGCAGGAGCCCTGAAGCTCAAGACCAGGCTGGACACCATAGCAAGCCCACACCTCAAGCCCAAGCAAAACCCAGAAAACCTTGAGTGAGGGCAAGTCTCAGCAGGAGAATTGCCTCCAGCCCAGAGTTCAAGACCAGGCAGGAAGATCAGAATGTTGATGAAAGGAAAGCCTGTGATTGCAGCAGTTTGTGAGGCATAGGCCAAGAGGATGCCCCAAGTTGGGCAGTTTGAGAGCAGACTGGGCAACCTAGTGAGGAAAGAAGAGAAAGAAAGAAATCCATTCTCAAGGAAACCTCCTCCCCTCAGTCCTTCTCTGCCCACCCTCCCACATGTGAGGTTTCCCCAAGATTGGCACTTTCCGGTCCCAACACTCAGCTGGCCAATAGCTTCCCCCACCTTGTTGTAGGAGTTCCTGAGGCTCCCAGGCCCAGTTCATGCCGGCTTTCCTCCCCGAGGTGAGAAATATAAACCAGGCAGGCCAACCATCTGACTCAGCAATGAGGACATTCTGCCCCAAAAGGCCAGGGACACATTCATCACGCGAGGACATTTCTTCCCCCAAGCCCATTTTTCCTGGATCTTAAGCCAGACGCCCTGCAAACAAACCATGCACAGTTGAGAATCTGTGTATGATTCTGATGTTTTTGGAGATAGGTCTGGCTCTGTGGCCCAGGCTGGAGGGCGGGGACATGACCTTTGTTCTCTGCCAGCTTCAAAATCACGAGGTCTGGTGATGCTCCCTCTTCAGCCTCTGGAGTTTCCGAATCAATAAGCACCTCGACCCCAGACTCCTAGTTTGGATGGGTGTGGAGATGAGGTCTTCCTGTGTGGCCTGGGCTGAACTTGGGCTCCTGGGCTCCAGTCATCCTCCTGCCTTGGTCACTAGAGTGCTGGGAGACCTCCTCTATAACCTCCATCCCATGAGCAGAGTGTGGTGGTACACATCTGTCATTCTGGCTCCTCAGAAGGCTGTAGAAAGGTTCGTGAGCCCAGTGGACAGAGGCTGTGATGTCCGGGACTAAGCCACTGCCCTAAAGCTTGGGTGACGGAGTGAGACTCTGACTCAAAAAA
>NW_007148117.1:0-774 GCF_000164805.1 Carlito syrichta | reverse complement strand
AATGAGCTGAATGTGGGAGATGAACCTGCCCAGTGGCCATCTTTGTAACCTCCCGAGACCGACACGCCACAAAGTGCCTTTTACTCTTCCATCCCTGAGGGTGAATCCTCATGCTGGGTGGCAGGAGAGGTGGTGGTGGTGGTTTTCTCCAAAAACATTAGAATTGTACAGAGATTCTCAACTGCACATGGTGTGTTCAAAGAGCGACTGGCTTTAGAGCCAGAAAAAAATGGCCAGAGCACAGGGCCTCTTTTTCATCCATCGCAACTGCCACCGGCTGGGCTCTGGTGATACCCATGCCATGGCCTCCTGAGAGGCCAGAACAAATTTCCTGTGCCACCAAGCTCAGCTCATTTTCTTGACTTCTTGTAGAGACGAGGTCAGACCAAGGTGTCCAGTCTTGTTTCAAACCCAATTGCTCAGGCCATCGTCTTGCCTCAGCCTCCCAGAGTGCTGGAATGACAGGCAAGTCCCCCATGCCAGGCCTCCTACCACAAGGTCTGCTTCTTTCCGACGACCTGGGACTCTAGAGAGGGCAATAGGAGTAACCCACCGAGCCCTCCCAGGGGAAGTGCCTAGCACATGTGCGTGTCTCCACTGGGGAAACCACTCCACCTCCCGCCTTGTTTCCCAGGCTGTATCCACTCGTTCCTCCCAGGGGGAGCCTTGGGGAAAGGAATGGCATGACTCTCAAAACCAGGGGGATGGGGATGGCCTGCAACTCACACCTGTCTTCTCAGCACTTGGGGAGATAAAGACGGGAAGATGGCAGGA
>NW_007148116.1:0-830 GCF_000164805.1 Carlito syrichta | reverse complement strand
TGATGATCTAGGCATGAAGCTCTGAAAGTATGACAGGCATGGCTTACTTTAGAGGAGTCCATTGTTCCCGCTTCTCACAGACTGTGGTTTTCGGCTTTAAACTTAACAGAGTTCAAAATCAGGTCACATTTGGGAGACTTCTATGTGGTACAAGTTTATTTATAAGATTTATAAGTGTATTTGTAAAATTAGTATATACATGTGGAGAGCTGTTTTCACCTTTCAGCCCCAATCCCCCAATGGCTGCCCCCGCTTTGGTGCAGAAATTCCCGAGGCTCCCTGGTCAGGATCCTGCCAGCTCTCCTCTTTAACGTGAGAAATGTGCCCCAGGCAGGCCGGCCGCCTGACTCGGCAACGAGGACATTCCACAAAGAAATGCAGGAGCCACATCCCTCACACGGGGACATTTATTCACCCCTAGACCCATTTTCTCTGGCTCTAAAGCCTGTTTCCATTTGAATATGCCATGTGCAGTTGAGAATCTGTGTACGATATTGATGTTTTTAGGAGATAGGGTCTGGCTCTGTGGCCACTGCTGGGGCCCGGAGACATGACCTTCATTATCCACCAGCTTTGAAATAGTTGGCTTTGGTGATTCTCGGGCGTCAGCCTTTGGAGTGGCTGGGACAATGGATACCACAACCCCAGACCACCTGTTTGGATGGTTGCAGAGGTGGGGTCTCCCTGCATGGCCCTGGGTGGCCTTGAACTCCTGGGATCCAGCCATCCTCCTGCCTCAGACCTCCAGAGTGCTGGGAATCCAGGTATGGGCTACCAACTCCAGCCTTCTGGTTCATTTTCATGAAGAATTGAGACTGGGCTTGAGGGCT
>NW_007148115.1:0-1198 GCF_000164805.1 Carlito syrichta | reverse complement strand
AATCCTGTTCTGGGCCCCACCACAAGGCCTGCTCCTTTCAGACGACCAGGGACCCAGAGAGGGTAGTCTGAGTTGCCTGCCAAACCTGCCTGAGTGAGCACCTGGCACAGGAGCGTGTCACCGCTGGAGCAACTACCCCTCTGCCACCTCATTTCCCAGGGTGGACTCGCTGGCTCCTCCCAGGTGATGCCTTGAGGAAAGGGAGAGTGTGATTCTCAAACCATCATGTATGACGGGGCCAGAGGGATGACACATGCCTGTCTCCTCCACACTCGGGAAGGCCAAGATGGGACAATGGCTGATGCCCAGTAGCTGAGACCAGACTTTACACCATAGCACTCCCCCACCTCAACCCCAAGCAAAACCTAGAATACCTTGCATGTGGGCAGGACTCGGCAGGAGGAGGCCCAGAGTTCAAGACCAGGCAGGAAGACCAGGATGTCAACCAAATGGAAAGCCTGTGATCTCAGCAGTTTGGGAGGTTGAGACCGAGAGGAAGATTCGAGCTTGGTGATTTGAGAGCAGTTGGGGCTACCTAGTGAGGAAACAAAGAGAGAGAGGAAAAGAAAGAAAGAAAGAAAGAAAGAAAGAAAGAAAGAAAGAAAGAAAGAAAGAAAGAAAGAAAGAAAGAAAGAAAAATTCTGAGTCAACAAAGAAATCCATTCACCTTCAAACTTTCTGCCCTCAGTCCTTCCCCCCACCATCTTCCCCACATATGAGGGTCCCACAAGAACAGCACCTTCCAGCCCAACCCAGTCCAACAGTGTCCCCGCTTTGGTGTGAGAATTCCAGAGGTTCCCTGGCCGGGTTCCTGCAATCTCTCCTCTCCAAGGTGAGAAATGTGCCCCAGGTAGGCCGGCCCTCTAACTCGGCAATGACAACCTTCTGCCAAGAAAGGACTGGGACTCTTCCCCCACCTGGCGATATTTCTTCCCCCCAAGTCCCATTATTTCTGTGTCTAAAGTTATTCGTCCTTTGAACACACCACACGCAGTTGAGAATCTTTGTATGATTCTGATTATTTTGGAGACAGAGTCTGGTTTTGTGGCCCAGGCAGGTTACCAGGGACATGACCATCATTCACCGCCAACCTCTAAATCATGGACTATTGCGATCCTCCTGCTTCAGCCTCTGGAGAGTGCGGGACAAAGGGCACCATGACCCCACACCCCCTATTTAGATGGGTGCGGAAATGGGT
>NW_007148114.1:0-850 GCF_000164805.1 Carlito syrichta | reverse complement strand
GGACAAAGGGCACCATGACCCCACACCCCCTATTTAGATGGGTGCGGAAATGGGTTATCCCTTCATGGCCCAGGATGTCCTTGAGCTCCTGGGCTACAGCCATCCTCCTGGTTCAGCCTCCCAGAGCACTGGGATTCCAGGTGTGGGCTGCCACGCCTGGCCTTCTGGTTCATTTTCAATGAAGGATTGAGGCCAGATTTGGGAACTCAACCTCATCATCCCAGTGCTTTGGAAGACTGAGACCAGCGGCTGGCCAGAGCCTGGGGATACAAGATGTACCCGGGTAACTTGGAAAGAACTCTTCTCTACCTTCCATTACAAATAAGCTGGGTGTGTTGGTGCATGCCTGTCATTTCAGCTTCTTGGAAGGCCTGTGGGGTACGGCTCACCAGAACCCGGCGGGCCGATGTTGTGCTTGTCGAGAGTGAGCCACCACCCTCCAGCCTGGGTGAAAGAGTGACCCCCTAGACTCAAAAATAAAATAAAATGAAAGAAACGAAGAGCATCCATTTGTGTATGGAGTTGTGGTCATCGTGAATAGAGAGCTCACTGGGAAAGGAGGCCTCAGCCTGGGCCTAGAGTTCCCAAATATGGTATATCGGCAGACAATCAGACTGTCAGAGGTGGGCAACCACTGGAACCTGGGATTTCAAGACCAGCCGGGTCATGTAGCAAGACTTAATGCTCCCTAGAAAGTAAACACTCGAGTCATACATGGTGGTGCCCATGGTCCCAGCTACACAGGATGCGGTGTCCTCCGAACCAGTGGTGGTGATTATTATTATTTGGAGTAAGAATCACGGTCTGTTGCCCAGGCCAGATGCAGGGGTATGCTCACAGCCTCCACAGG
>NW_007148113.1:0-798 GCF_000164805.1 Carlito syrichta | reverse complement strand
GACCCAGGAATCCAGAGTGGTCAGCCCGGAGTGGCTTGCCAAGTCTTCCCTGGGGGGAGCACTGGCACAGGGGCATGTCTTCCCTAGGGGAACACACCCCTCCACCTGCCTGGTTCCTCATGATGGACCCTCTTGCTCCTCCCAGGGGACACCTCTGGGAAAGGGAGGACGTCACTCTGAAACCCTTGGGGGGACAGCCGGGTAACTCATACCTGTCTCCTTGGCACTCAGGAGGGCCAAGATAGTAAGATGGGCAGATCCCGAGAACTCGAGACCAGGATGTACACCATAGCAAGCAGCCACCTCAACCCCAGGCAAAACCCAAAAAACCTTGGGTGAGGGCAGGCCTCGGCAGGAGGATCCCCTCCGGTCCAGATTCAAGACCAGGCTGGAAGACCAGGATGTCGACCCAATGTCAAGCCTGTGATCACACCAGTTTGGGAGGCCCAAGCTGAGAGGATGGCCCATGTTTGGCTGTTTGAGAGCAGCCTGGGAAACCTAGTGAGGACAGAAAATAAAGAAAGAATAAAAGAAAGGAAGGAAGGAAGGAAGGAATGAAAAAAGAAATAAATCCATTCTCCTGCAAACATTCTGCCCTCAGTTCTTCCTACATGCCCCTCACCTGTGAGGGTCCAAGAAGCTCGCCACCTTCCAGCCCAACCCGCCCAAGGGCTGCTGCCATTTTAGTGCGGGAGTTCCCAAGGCTTCCTGCCTCGGTTCCTGTTGGCTTTCCTCTCTGAGGTGAGAAATGTGTCCCAGGCAGGCCTGCCCTCCAACTCGGCAAAAAGGACCTTCTTC
>NW_007148112.1:0-548 GCF_000164805.1 Carlito syrichta | reverse complement strand
TGCCAGGGCAACCACCCTTCATCCCACCTTGTTCCCTAGGGGGACCCAATCGCCCCTCCCATGGGGCACCTCAGTGAAAGGAAGGACGGGCATGAGTCTAAAATCTTCTGTGTGGTGGGATGGTTAGGTGACTCAGCCTGTCTCCTCAGCACACAGGGTGGCTGAGATGCGAAGATGTCTGGAGCCTGGGAACTCGAGACTGCTAAGGCTGGACACCATAGCAAGCCAACACCTTGGCCCAAGTAAAACCTAGAAAACCATGGGTGATGGCAAGCCTCAGGGGAAGGATAGTCTTTGGCCCATAGTTAAAGACCATAAGGAAGACCAGGATAACAACCAAATGGAAAACCCATGGTCGCAGCAGGTTGGGAGGCCCAGCCCATAAGGATGGCCCGGGTTGGGTGATTTGAGAACAGGCTGGGCAATCTAGTGAGGAAAGAAAAGAAAGAAAGAAAGAAAGAAAGAAAGGGAAGAAAGAAGGAAGAACGAAAGGAAAGAATGAACAAAAAGAAGGAAGGAAGGAAGGAAGGAAGGAAAGAAATCCATTC
>NW_007148111.1:1734-5330 GCF_000164805.1 Carlito syrichta | reverse complement strand
GCTCCTGCTCTCCAGCCATCCTCTGGCCTTGGATTCTCATAACGCTGGGAATCTAAGCATGGGCCCCCATGCCAGGCTTTCTGATTTGTTTTCAATGAAGTATCAAGGCTGTACTCAGGGGCTCAGTCTCATCATCCTAGCACTCTGGTAGGCTGCCGGCAGTGGCCGACCTGATCCCACAGGCCAAGATGCACCTGAGAACCTTGGCAAGTCTTCCTCTCTACCCTAAATCAGAAATAAGCTGGGCATGGTGGCACACGCCGGTAGTTCTGGCTCCTCAAAAGCCTGGAGAAAGTCTTGCTGGAGCCCGGCGGGCTGAGTCTGTGGTGGCTGGGAGAGAGGCAATGCCCTCCAGGCTGAGCAATAGAGAGAAACACTGACTCAAAGAAAGAAAGGAAAAAAGGAAAAATCAGAAGAGCAACCATTTGTGTATGGAGTTTGGATCATTATGAACAGAGATCATTTGGGAAGGAGGCTCTATCCTTGGGCCTAGAGTTCCCGAAAGACAGTGGAGCAGCAATCAGGCTGTGGCTTTGGCAGGCCGAGGTGGGGGACAGCTGGAGGCCAGGAGTTCGAGACCAGCCTGGGGGATGTAGCTAGACTTCATCGCTCCCCAGAACGTGAACACTGAAGTCTCTTGTGGATGTGTCCATAGTCCCGGCTACATGAGCCCCATGTCCTCCATTCCAGGGTGTTCCTTGTTGTCGCCCACCGAGACATAATATATGAGTTGAGGCCAGGCACCGTGACTGAAGGCCATCATCCCCACATCCTGAGAGGTAGAGGCAGGAGGCTGCCTGTGCCCAGGGGATGAAGAGCAACCCAGGTGATGTGTCCAGGCCTCATCTCGGTGATAGGTCTCCAAATTCGGGTCAGGTGTGATGGCCCATGGAGTACCAGCTGCTCAGGGTCTGAGGCGGGAGGACCGCCTGAGCTCCAAGATTGAGGCCTCAGGAGCAACAATCGTGTCCCCACATACCAGCCCAGCACATGGAGACTCCAGCAACAAAAAAAGATGCCTCCCACATGCATCAAGACAGGCGTCCACGGATCCCCAGGTAAAAGTCTGCATAGGTGGGGATTGATGGTGTGATTGGGAGAGGAAGGGCCCCTCCACATGCCGGAAGGTGGAAGACAGGGCAACCAGAACCTGGAATGGTGGTGGCATTGCCGGACCGCCTTGATTATTCTGTTCCTGATGGTGTCCCTAGCTCAGGGCTGTCTGTTTCATGAGCTCACACATGTCTTTCCTGTGGGTAACAAAAGTGGAGGGTGGAGGCAGGCCTTCTGGGGCACATGGCCGAAGGCACAGGATGGACATGCCTGGTGGCCACCTTTGAAATCTCCTGTGAACAACAGGCCAGTAAGTGCATTTTCCTCTCCCATCCCTGAAGGAGACTCCTCACGCCAGGTGGCAGGGTTTGTGGTGGTGGTGGTAGTGGTGGTGGTGATTATTATTATTTGGAGTTGGATTCCTGCATTGTAAGACTGGATCACAGGGGCGTGCTCACAGCCACCATGGATTCCACTGGCCGTGCTCAGGTGATCCTCCCACCTCCGTCCTCAGTGTGGCTGGAAACAGTCCTGTGCAACCATGTACAGCTAATCTTTGGATTTATTTTTGATGGCCAATACAAGGTCACCATGTCCCAGGAGGGTGTTGAACCACAGGCTCCTGCTGTCAACTTGCCTGAGCCCGGCCTGTGGTTGTGGTGGTGATTGGTATTATTATTCTGAGTCACAGTCGTGCTGTTGCTCAGGCCGTAGCATTGGGGCCCACTCTCGGCCACTGAAGGCTTGACCGGCTGGGCTCCAGCGATCCTCCTGCCATGGCCTCATGAATGGCCAGATCGAAAGGCCTGCACCAACAAGTTTGGCTCATTTTTTTGGCTTTTGTAGAGATGAAGTCTCACCAAGGTGCCCAGGCTGGTCTCGAACCCAGGAGCTCAGCCTATCCTCTCACCTTGTCCTACAAGAGTGCTGGGATGTCAGGTGTGATCCCCTGTGCCTGGCCTCCACACCACTCTTGGGGACCATGGCAAGGCCCATTACCTCTAATGACCCGGGACCCCCAAAAGGGCGGTCGGAATGTCAGCCAAGCCCCTCACGGGGGAAGTGCCTGGTCCATGAGCATGTCTCTGCCAGGGCAACCACCCTTCATCCCACCTTGTTCCCCAGGGGGACCCAATCGCCCCTCCCATGGGGCACCTCAGTGAAAGGAAGGACGGGCATGAGTCTAAAATCTTCTGTGTGGTGGGATGGTTAGGTGACTCAGCCTGTCTCCTCAGCACACAGGGTGACTGAGATGCGAAGATGTTTGGAACCTGGGAACTCGAGACTGCTAAGGCTGGACACCATAGCAAGCCAACACCTCGGCCCAAGTAAACCTAGAAAACCATGGGTGCTGGCAAGTCTCAGGGGAAGGATAGTCTTTGGCCCATAGTTAAAGACCATAAGGAAGACCAGGATAACAACCAAATGGAAAACCCATGGTCGCAGCAGGTTGGGAGGCCCAGCCCATAAGGATGGCCCGGGTTGGGTGATTTGAGAACAGGCTGGGCAATCTAGTGAGGAAAGAAAAGAAAGAAAGTAAGAAAGAAAGAAAGAAAGATAGAAAGAAAGAAAGAAAGAAAGAAAGAAAGAAAGAAAGAAAGAAAGAAAGAAAGAAAGAAAGAAAGAAAGAAAGAACGGGAAGAAAGAAGGAAGAACGAAAGGAAAGAATGAACAGAAGGAAGGAAGGAAGGAAGGAAGGAAGGAAGGAAGGAAGGAAGGAAGGAAGGAAGGAAAGAAATCCATTCTCCTGCAAATTTTCTCCCCTCAGTCCTTCCCCCACCCCCCACATATGAAGTTCCCCCAAGCTAGACACCTTTCAACCTCAAACCTCCCCAAATGGCTGCCCTCGCTTTGGTGTGGGAATTCCCACACCACCTGACTGGGTTCCTGCCGGCTGTCCTCTCCGAAGTGTGAAATGTTCCCCAGGCAGACAGACACTTCAACTCGGCTATGAGGACCTTCCGCCAAGAAAGGCCAGGGACACATTCCTCACCAGGTGACATTTCTTCCCCCTCAATTCCATTTTTCCTGGCTCTAAAGTCAGTCGCCCTGTGAACACACCACATGCAGTTGAGAAGTTGTGTATGATTCTCATGTTTTTGCAGACAATGTCTGGCTCTGTGGCCCATGCTGGGGCCCAGGGACACAACCATCATTCACCGCCAGCCTCAAAGTCGCAGTCTTTAGCGATCTTCCTGCCTCAGCATTCGGAGTGGCCAAGGCATTGCCCTCGCCGACAATACGTGAGAGTTCAGACCAGGCACTGTGGCACACGGATTAGCCCTGTAACATGGGAGCTTGGAGACCACGGTTTGGAGACCAGTCCAGGAGAAATGGCCAGACATCATCTTGGTGAAAGGTCCCCAAAATCGTGTCTGGCGTGGTTGTCCCCAGACTACCAGTTGCTCGTGGGCCAAGGTGTGAGTACAGCCTGAGCCCCACAGGTCAAGGCACCAGGAGCCGCGATCATGCCACTGTGCCCCAGACCGGCCGACCGGGTCTTCAGCGAAAAATAAGACACCTCCCATGTGCACCACGATGGC
>NW_007148111.1:0-542 GCF_000164805.1 Carlito syrichta | reverse complement strand
GGAGTTGCTCTCTGAACAACCCCAGGGGAGTGACTGGTGTAGGGGCGTGTGTCTGTGAGGACACCAACACCACTGCCTGACTTTTCCCTGGGAAGACCTGCATTGGGGAAAGGGTGGGTGTGACTCTCAAACCTTCTGGGTGGGGTAGTGGACAGCCAGACAACTCACAGCTGTGTCCTTGGAAATTGAAGAGGCTAAGACAGGAAGATGGCTAGAGCCCAGGATATAGAGACCAGTCTGGACACCATAGCAAGCCCCCGCCTGGACCACAAGCAAAACCCAGAAAACCTTGGGTGAGGGCAGGTCTTGGCAGGCAGATCGCCAACATCCAATAGTTCAAGACCAGGCAGGAAGACTAGGATGTTGACCAAATGGAAAGCCTACAATTGCCACAGTTTGGGAGGACCAGGAGGTGGGGATGGCTTGAGTTGGGTGGTTGGAGATCAGCCTGGGCAACCTGTGAGAAAAGAAAAGAAAGAAAGAAAGAAAGAAAGAAAGAGTGAAAGAACGAACGAAAGATTTAAGGAAAGAGAGAAAGAAAA
>NW_007148110.1:0-811 GCF_000164805.1 Carlito syrichta | reverse complement strand
GGTCCCCCAAGCTTGACACCTTCCAGGCCCAAATCCCCCCCAGTTCCTGTCCTTGCATTGGTGTGGGAATTCCCTAGGCTCCCTGGCTGGGTTCATGCTGGCTCTCCTCTCCAAGGTCAGAAATGTGCCCCTGGCAGTCTGAATCTCTGACTTGGCAATGAGGACCTTCTGCCAAAAAAGCCCAGGGACACGTCCATCACCCGTGGATATTTATTCCCCCAAATCCGATTTCTTCCTGGCTCTAAAGCCAGTTGCCCTGTGAAAAAAACATGCACAGTTCAGAATCTGTATGATTCTAATGTTTTTGGAGACAGGGTATGGCTCTGTGGCCCAGGCTGGTGCCCAGGGAAACGACTGTCATTCACCACCAGCCTCGAAATTGTGGGCTCCATCAATCCTGCTGCCTCAGGCTCCAGAGTGGCTGAGACGATGTGCACTTTGACACCAGATCCCTGTTTGGATGGCTGCAGAGACGGGGTCTCCCTGTGTGGCCCGGGCTGGCCATAGGCTCCTGGGCTCCAGCCATCCTTGTGCTTCGGGCTCCCAGAGAATTGGGATTCCACCCATGGGCTTGCCATGCCAGGCAAGCTGGTTAGTGTTGGACAAAGGATTGAGGCCGGGCTCGGGGGCTCAGTTTCGTCATCCCATCACTTTGGGAGGCCAAGGCCAGCAGCTGACACCGGCCCACTGGCTGAGACCTGCCCCCGCATCTTGGCGAGACCTCATTTATACATTCCATCCCAAATGATCCAGACATGGTGTCGCACCCTTGTCATTCCAGCTCCTTGAAGACCATGGAAAGTCTCACTGG
>NW_007148109.1:0-635 GCF_000164805.1 Carlito syrichta | reverse complement strand
GTGTGTGTGTGTGTGTGTGTGTGTGTGTGTGTGTGTGTGTGTGTGTGTATGTATGTATATGTATATATCACATTCTCTTTTTGCTGTCAATCATTGATGGGCACATTTTTTGGTTCCATGATTTTTATACTGTGAATAACACTGCAAAAAACGTAAGGTTTACGTATCATTTTTTAACAAGCACAAGCATGTTATTTCTTTGGTTAGATTCCTAGTAGTATGATTGCTGGTCAAATGATATTTCAATTTTGATTTCATTGAGGAATCACTATACTATTTTCCACAGAGGCTCAAATACTTTATGCTTTCATCAAGTGTGCATGAGTGCTCCCTTTCCTTTGCATTTTTGTTAACATCTGTTGTTCTTTGACTTTTGAATAATGGCTGTTCTGACTGATATGAAACAGTATCCTATAGTGGTTTTTATTTGCATTTGTGTGTTGATTTGTTTTTTTGTTTGTTTGTTTTGAGTTGGAGTCTCACTCTGTCACTCAGACTGGAGTGCAGTGGCCGCTCCTGGCAACTGCAGCCTCAACCTGCTGGGCTCCAGTGAACCATTCACCTCACCCTTCCAAGGAGCTGGAACTACAGGCATGCACCACCACCCCCGGCTAATTTTTTTATTTATTGTAGAG
>NW_007148108.1:0-434 GCF_000164805.1 Carlito syrichta | reverse complement strand
GGCAACTGCAGCCTCAACCTGCTGGGCTCCAGTGAACCATTCACCTCACCCTTCCAAGGAGCTGGAACTACAGGCATGCACCACCACCCCCGGCTAATTTTTTTATTTATTGTAGAGCTGAGGCCTCACCAAATTGCCCAGGTGGGTCTGGAACCCGTGGGCTCAGGCAATCCACTCACCTCAGCCTCCCAAACCGCTGGGATTACAGGCTGAGGCACCGAACCTGGTCTGTGTGTTGATTTGTAATGTTGAGAAATATTTACATGTTTGTTGTTTGTGTGTCTTCTTTTGAGAAATGTCTACCCATGTCCTTTGTCTAAATTTAATGAGGTTACTTGTTTTCTGCATATTAAATTGTTTGACATTCTTCTAAAATTTGTTCATTAATCCTTTATGTTATAATTCACAACATTTCTTCCCGTTTCTTAAGTTTT
>NW_007148107.1:0-891 GCF_000164805.1 Carlito syrichta | reverse complement strand
AGTCTGTTACTTGGGGCATGCCTGTCTAAGAAGGAAAACACTGTCTCCCAATACAGAATCTACTATCTAACGTTGTCCTAGACTTCTCAGAAAAGTAATATTGAGCAGACTCATAGGTTAGCTGTAACCAAACACGATGGTGCCATTTATCTTTCTTATATCCTAACTCTAGTCTACTAATGGACGAGTCTTCATTAGGAGACTCTTTCACACGAGATGGAATTTTTAATTCAAAGAATGTATTCCACTATGAAACAACTTTCTTCATGGTGAATAAATATGCCTGTTGATTTTCCACAAGATAATAATGATGAGGACAACAATTGTGATGATGTTGATGGCATTCTGAGGAAAAAGGACCCAAGTTCAAGGAGTTAATTGCAGATTCGTGTTTACTTCCAGTTTTCTTAGAGTGAATCAGGATATGAGCTAAAATGCTATTGAAGATGAATGCCTGAGGGTTAGATGTTATTAAGTAAAAAGAGAAAATCTTAGATGATGGCCAGAAACCCCCTTGCTGTCCCCTCATCACTGGCCCCTCATTGGATGACTGAATTGCGTGAGTTCTGAGCATCCAGTGGCGGTTCAGTGGTCCCCCAAAACTCACATACAGAAGGGCTTATGGTTCCACTTCTGAGATGCTCAGTCTTATGTCTGGCTGCTGATCTGGCCACAGGATTGGAGCTTAGCCAGGGCTGAGAGCTGGGCCTTTGATCTCCCCTGTGTGACCTTACCCTGGGCACTGGACTTTCTCCAAGCATGTTTACAAAGTCAGTTTAGTGTCCCTCCCTCAGAGACACTGCTGGAGGTAACTATAGGGAAGTATAATCCTAGGTTGACTATAAGATTCAGCAACCGTGTTCCTAGTAATGAACCTGACTGATTTACAAC
>NW_007148106.1:0-735 GCF_000164805.1 Carlito syrichta | reverse complement strand
TCACTTTCTCCCTCCTTCCTGTTGGGAGCCAACATCCATAGCTACACAGCTGAGGCCTATGAAGGCCCATCTAGAAGATCGCCTCTGACACAAGGATATCAGTAACACCTATAGTGCTAGCATATGAATAGTGACCAGTGTGCATATATGGCAGCAAAACTTATATCATTAGGATATAAATCTCTTAAGCAGGTTAGAATACACCTTCTGGAAAGCTTCACAGTAGAATTATTTTGTGTCTCCATGTCTTTCTAAGTTTCATTTCTTTCTAAGACATTCTTAAGTTTCTGCCTCCCAGAAGTAACCATGCAGCTTTTGTTCCTGTAAGTCAAAATTGCTTTAATAGTTTTGTTTTCTTGCGTCTAGTCAGGCAGAACGTTCCTAGTTTCATTACGTGCTGAAACTCTTAGCCTGCCTCCGCCCCTGGCCATCGTCATGGCAACCGTGCATTTCATTGTCCAAGAGTGTGACAGTTACTATTTGATTTATTAGAGCAGACCCTCTAGCAGGAAGTTTTAGAATAATATATATATATACACTTAGAGTTTTACTCACATTTTATAGTACACTGAGTGAATCTGTGCCTGCTGCGTTGTCTCCTTCTGCCTGGGACTGCCCTCTAATGCCTGTGTATAGTACTAATGAAATTCACTCATGGGCCTATTGGAGAGTAGAGCCTATGTACCTTCACTTACTCTTGAATTTCAATCTAGCACTATGAATTTCTGCTTGGCG
>NW_007148105.1:0-925 GCF_000164805.1 Carlito syrichta | reverse complement strand
ACAAACATGACCTCCCCTCTGGGTCCTGTCCAATATCCTTACCAGCTTCTTCTCCACTTTTTTCCTAAGTATGAATCATCTTCACCCTCTCGTAATCTGCATCTCTGATTCATGACTCCTTTTCTCACTTCTTGGATCTGTCTCCTGTTCCTACCACTCCTTTCTCCCCTGTAACCTCCTGAGATAATTACCAAGGTCTTTATATCAGGAAAGCCATTGGCATTTTTCCAGATCTTTCCTTGAATGCTGACACTCATTATTGAATCAATCTGATATCCTACTTCTAAAGAACCCCAAAGCCAGCTGATTTTCTTTTCTCGCCTCAGCTAGCTCCATTCCCTTTCTCTTCTTTTTCTACACCTCCTTTCTCTTCCTCCATTGAACATACAAACAAGCTCATTAATGATCCCCACACCCACCACTCTGCCTTATGAGCTACTCTAGTGGGAATTCAAGTGGGAAGAGACATCCATGGATCCCTAAACACATTAGAAATTGAGCTCCTGGCCAAACTCTCAGGTGGGATCCCAGATACCTGTGTCCCTGTCTCTATTAGTGTCCACAAGGCCCAGCAGTTGTGTCCTTCCAGGATGCCTGGAGAGTCACTGATCATACCCTCCCACCTCCCACCCAACACCTCCATAAGTAGAACAACTCAGTATCCTATATGAGGGGCAGCCAGGGAGGCAGGATAGGTTTGCAGTGAGTGTTCTTCTCCCAGGGATTTCAAAGGGGATAAGACAGCAGGACAACAGGGATTGTTCCCCCTGCCCTATGTGGTTCACGAAGCGAAAGCATGTGGAGACATCTCCATGGCCTGACACTTCTCCTCCTCACCCTTCTCAGGTTTGGACATAAGACTGATAATGAAGGCTCAAAGCTCTCACGTGCTCCTCTATTCCACTGAACTTCCCTTGTTACCCTG
>NW_007148104.1:0-499 GCF_000164805.1 Carlito syrichta | reverse complement strand
GGTGGGGATGACCAGAAGCCAGAATACAGTCTGTGTGACCCAGAGACCCAGGTGCCTTCTCCCTGGCATGTAGAGGTGCCCTTCTCCTAGTGTAGGTTTTCTGGTCATTCCCTGAGCTCTCATGGGAGAGATGGGTTCTGTCTTTCTCCTCAGGTTGCAACCTTGTGGATATTCTGAAGTTTTAGGTTCAGCATAAAACTTCCCCATAGTTCCCGAGATGACTCTTGTAACCAGCACATCCTCACTTCCCCATTTAATCCCTCAAATACTGGGTATTCTTCTTGTTCTGTAGTTTCTGATTTGTGTTGGTTTTTTATTGTTTGCTTAGGATGACATTGGAGACACCTCAGTCTTGTTGGGCCTAGAACCTGTGGTCATAACCTCCACTATGACAGATGGCTCTTATATTACAGGAACATTTTCCAAAAGTCCTGCTTTTCTTCAGTGTCAATTCATGGAGCATTTACCAAAAAACATGATCAGGACTCAATGTGTGTGG
>NW_007148103.1:0-764 GCF_000164805.1 Carlito syrichta | reverse complement strand
CGAATAGCTGAACTACCAGAAATTTCTGAGTACGGGTAAACCTGAACTCATGGCTTACATTCAAAAACTGAGATGATTACTTGTGTCCTGGAATTTGGCGTTAGAGGATCCAGAATCTAAATGGACTTGTAATACCTTATTTTCATTTAAACTATCGAGAGGACCAGAATGTTGCAGGACTTCTGGAATGACTGATACCTAACATGCACATAGGAAACAGCTCTGAAATATATGGGGACGTCGAATTCCAAGACTTGTAGGCCATACTAAGACGCCATGAACATTTTTGGAATTGAGGACTCGTTTACCCCAGATTCATTATTGTTCCTTAGCAAGAGCCCGTGTAGTTTCCTGTATATGAGGACTGCCATTACCCAGATTCCTGTTTCAAAATCCTGATTCTTGTTTAGCCCTCAGCAAGACGCCCAGTAGATTTTTGGCATTGAGGACTTGTGAAAACCAGATTCCTTATCCTCTCTTAGGAAGATGCTGTGTAGTTTTCTGTATATGAAGACTCCCATTACCAAGATTCCTGCTTCAAAACCCTGATTCTTGTTTAGACCTTAGAAAGACGTCCTGTAGATTTTAAGCATCAAGGAAATGTGTGACCCATATTCCTTGTTCGTCCTTAGCAAGAGGTTGTGAAGTTTCCTGTATAAGAAGACTCCCATTCCCAAGATTCGTGCTTCAAATCCCTGATATATTTTTCTCCCTTAGTAAAACTCCCTGTAGGGTTTTGGAATTTGAGGACTCATATAATACAG
>NW_007148102.1:0-668 GCF_000164805.1 Carlito syrichta | reverse complement strand
TAAGATATTTATATGTGTCAAACATAATATTACTTTGTTGAATATTTATATCCAACTTTGATTGATAAGGACCGAATGCAGACAAATTACATTTCTCCTCATGAGAATGAAAGGTGGTCTTACTTGGGCAGAAAGCCCTTCTGATTTGTAGGTGTTTTCCTCCACATCCTTCATGCAGGCTAGGAGAATACAGAAAAAATATCAGTACCCAGATAATTGGTGATTTTGAATCAAGTAGGGTGCTTTGACTGAGATAGTAGCCAGTCAGTAATTTGATGTCTCTTCTAAGTAGCCAGTCAGTAATTTCATGGCTCATCATGGTGAAAGGTATGGAATGAGTGTTGATGGTCCTTTATCCAGATGTACCAGAAAGGTGCCAAAAATAACGGAAATCAGGTTATTAACCGGGTCCTGCATTGAGTTTGTATTTTCCTTCTTACCATTTTAATCTGGCAGGATTTGAGCATTTAGGGTCTTATGGAGGTAATATTATAAAATACACCAAAATACGTCACCTATTCTTGCATTCTATGGCCAGCTGCTTTGAAAATTCACCTCAGAGTGGATAGAGGTTAGCCACATTGAACTACGTGATATCTCGCAATACTTAGGTTTTGTGAATGAACCAGAAACATCTGGGCATATACGTGCTTTTCATCAAGTGACCA
>NW_007148101.1:0-1503 GCF_000164805.1 Carlito syrichta | reverse complement strand
TGTATCTGAAAAATGGAAGTGTTAGGACCATGGGTTCATTGCCAGTTTATTCATTTACTACTATGACCCTAAACAGCATGATGTCGTACAAAATTCCTGTCAATGAGAGGAGATGACATGAGGAAAATAATGTAGTAGTAATTTTTAAATGTGGTTTTCCTGAGATCAAGTCACGAATACTTGATGTGTTTTATTTCATTGGTTAGCTTGTAGATGAGGAAGACTAACATTGTACTGTACTGAACTGTGTGTAATTACTCCAATTTTGGTACCTGTTTGAGTTTCAGTAGAGTCAATATAATGACCTTACTGCACATTGTTCAAAAGCAACTGGCAGATTTTTGTCAGCATTGTAATGTTATTTATTTATTTTTTTGAGTTAGAGTCTCACTCTGTCACCCAGACTGGAGTGCAGTGGCCACTTCTGGCCACTGCAGCCTCGACCTGCTGGGCTCCGGCGATCCTTCCACCTCAGCCTTCCAAGTAGCCAGAACTACAGGCATGCACTACCATGCCCGGCTGATTTTTTGATTTATTGTAGAGATGAGGTTTCGCTGCCCAGGTGGGTCTTGAACCTGTGGACTCAGGTGGTAGCTGTAGGTGGGAAAAGTTTTGCTAGATAGCTCAATTCTTTCCTAAATCAGACATTTGGGTCAAGATGCTTGATTTAGTGTAGGTAGGGAGATATTTAAATATAAAGTACAGCAAAAGAAGTCTGACTCTTCAGAATCTTTGTTTAGATCCTGTAAGTAACTAGTAATCCATAAACAGTTAAAATGTATTCTATTTGGTCTTCTTGTTATTTATTTCATTACAAAGCTTGCATATTGAATGTATTTCCAATTATCTGGTTTTAATTATTGTAACTTAAACCTATGAAGCAATAGCTATTTCTAAACATAATTTCATGTGATTTGTCTTTGGCACTCACACATCAAACGTGAGTCCTGTCTTCACTGCTCTGTCTCCTACTTTCCAGTAAGCCCTGCTGTAGCTTATATCACCCTGTGACCTACTAGTCCTGGAGTTATGGAGGGAGGACCCCAGAGGCTAGGAAATGGTCTCAGTTGCCTTTGAGGATGTTGTTGTGAACTTCAGCTACAAACAGTGGGCTTTCCTGGATTCTACCTAGAAGAAATTTTACAGATATGTGATACAAGAAATTTTCAGGAACCTAGCTTCTATAGGAACCAAATGGGAAGACCAGGATATTAAAGATCAGTGCAAATATTCTTAGAGAAATCAAAGTTTATTTGCACTCAGGAGAGGAAGTAATATTGCTCAAAGCAATGCTAGCATGCCATGATATTTGAAAAGCAAAAGTCATATGATAGGCTATGTGAGATAAAGAAGGTAGTCATTGTGGAGAAACCTTCAATCGATCTCCAAAATCTTATCTGAATAACACATTTATACTGGAGTAAAACCTTGTGAATTCAGTATGTGTAGAAAAATCTCCAAATGTCATTCATACCATCACATAGTCCTCACATCTCACTCTGG
>NW_007148100.1:0-1022 GCF_000164805.1 Carlito syrichta | reverse complement strand
ATTCATAATTCAGTTGTCATCTCTCCAGTGATTTTTTAAATTTGATTTTTCTATTTGCAAATACTCATTATCCATATACATGCAATTGATTTTTCATGTTGTATCATCCTTTCATGATAAATTAATCACAGTTTTTTTAGATTTCTAGACTAGAGTTCAGATGCATATCATAGACACAGAATGCACAATTTGTAATTCAGCCGTCATATCTACATAAATTTTTTAAATTCAAGTTTTTCATTGGCAAAGGTTCACAGTACATATTCATGCAATTCATTTGGCACAGTGCATCAGCACATTATGTTAAATAGATCACAATCCTTTTCATATTTCCCAAGTAGAGCACAGGTGCTTATTGCAAGGTACATAATGTATAATTAGTAATACATTAATCATGTCTGCAGTAATTTTTAAACACAGTTTTTTCTCTTTTTTATGTTATTTATTTATTTATTTATTGAGTTGGAGTTTCACTCTGTTGCCCAGACTGGAGTGCAGCGGCCGCTCCCGGCCACCACAGCCTCAACCTGCTGGGCTCCAGCGATCCTTCCGCCTCAGCCTTCCGAGTAGCCAGAATTACAGGCACACACTACCATGCCCGGTTGATTTTTGATTTATTGTAGAGATGAGGTCTGGCCAAGTTGCCCAGGCAGGTCTCGAACCCACGGGCTCAGGCAATCCACTCACCTCAGCCTCCCAAAGCGTGGGATTGCAGGTTGAGCCACCGAGCCCGGCTAGTTTTTCTCTTTCCAAATAATAATTTCCCACACTTATGAAATTCATTTTTCATATTGCATAAACATTTTACAACAAACAAATTCTGTTTCTCTTCAGATGTCCCAACTAAGGTGTCAATACTTATCATCATATACAAAAGGTATAATTAGTAAATTAGCCATCATCCCTACAATTTTTTAAAATTCAATTTTTCCATTGGAAAAAACCCATTGCCTATATTCACACAATTTGCTGTTCATGTTGCATCATTTTATGATAATAGATCATGTTTCTTTTCAGATTTC
>NW_007148099.1:0-3692 GCF_000164805.1 Carlito syrichta | reverse complement strand
AATAATAATTTCCCACATTTATGAAATTCATTTTTCATATTGCATAAACATTTTACAACAAACAAATTCTGTTTCTCTTCAGATGTCCCAACTAAAGTGTCAATACTTATCATAATATACAAAAGGTATAATTAGTAAATTAGCCATCATCCCTACAATTTTTTAAAATTCAATTTTTCCATTGAAAAAAACCCATTGTCTATATTCACACAATTTGCTGTTCACGTTGCATCATTTTATGATAATAGATCATGTTTCTTTTCAGATTTCCCAACTAGTTCTGCGATAGTGTGTTAAATTTAGAAGTAGATATTAAGTAACACTAACTTTTGCTGGTGAAGCAACTCCTTTTTTTAAAAGCAAAATATGAGCTTTTTAGGAAACATCAGATAAAACTTTTTGTATAAAAATGAAGCTGTTTATTTCAGTACAAAATTCAGCATCTCCTTGATAAGAAATGGAGCAATCGATAGCCTTTAAAATGATCATTGCCTTTTCTATGACATATGTCAGAAATGGATCTGGTGCTAAATTTTTCATTTCACAGTGGACCAGGGTATTCCTCAGGATAGCTACAGAAGTTTTCGCTGATATGATCTTTTTGAAAGCATCATTTTGAAAAAAGATATAAAAGTGTTTAAAACAAGAAGCACATGATTATATCATTAGATACAGAAAAAGCTTTTGATAAAATACAGCATCCCATTTTGATAAATCCTTTGAACACCTAAACATAGATGGAACATACCTCAAAAAAATAAGAACCATTTATAATAAGTCCATAGCCAATATACTGCTAAATGGACAGAAATTGGAACCATTTCCATTGAATACTGGCAAAAGACAAAACTGTCCATTCTCAACCCTCTTGCTCAACATAGTGTTGAAAGTATTAGCTAAAGCAACCAGACAAGAGAAGGAAATCAGAGGTATACAAATAGGTAAATAAGAGTTAGTTATCCCTCTTTGCAGATGAAATGATCTATACCTCAAACCCCAAGATAATCTGTCAAAAACCTCTTTGCACTGATAAAGGACTTTGGCAAAATCTCAGGGTATAAAATAAATGTGCAAAAGACAGCCGCATTCCTATATGCCAACCTCAAACAGGCAGAGAACCAAATAAAAGGCACAATCCCATTCACAATTGCCACACACATACACAAAAAAAGAATTACTTTGACATCTTCCTAACCAAAGAAGTGAAAGACCATTACAATGAAAACTACAAAACACTGCTCAAAGAAATCAGAGATGACACAAATAAATGGGAAAAAATTCCAAGTTCATGGATTGGAAGAATCAACATTTTTAGGATGTCTGTCCCACACAAGGCAATCTACAGATTTAATGCAATATCCATTAAATTACCAGTAACATTCTTCTCAGGCCTGGAAACAACAATACATAAATTCATATGGAAACATAAACAACCACAAACAGCCAAAACAATCCTTAGCAAAAGAAACAAAGCAGGAAGTATCACACTTCCAGATTTTAAACTTTATTAAAAGGCTACAATAATCAAACCAGTCTGGCACTGGTACAAGAAAAAATATGTAGACCAATGGAACAGGATAGAAATTATACACCCATCACAGAGGATGACTAGTCACTGGAGGAAAAAAAAGGGATAGAGAATGCAAAAGCAAAACCTTAATTTCTCAACCAACATATCTTCGACAAAGCCTCCACTAACAACCACTGGAGGAGAGGTGAACATTTTCAGTAAATTGTGCTCGGAAAACTGGCTGACCACATGCAGAACATTAAAATGAGGCTCCCCCCCACCTATCACCATACTAAAAAATAAACTCTAAGTGGATCAATGTCCTGAAAGAAAAACCTCAAACTATAAGAACACCCTTATGGAAATTGGAGACACCCTTATGGAAATTGGAACTGGCAACCAATGCCTGGTTAAAACCTCAAATGCCCATGCCATAAGAGACAAGATAGACAAATGGGACCTTATCAAACTGAAAAGCTTCTGCAAAGCAAAAGAAGCCATCAAAAGAGCAAGCAGACAGTTCACAGAATGGGAAAAAAATATTTGCCCACTGTATATCTAAAAAGGCCTACCATCTAGGATCTACAAGGAACTCAAATGTGCCAAAAAGGTAAAAGCAAATAGCCCTATTGAAAAGTGAGCAAAATATATGAATAGACACTTCTCGAAAGAAGACATATGAACAGGCAACAGATATATGAAAAATGCTCAGCCTCACTAGTCATCAAAGAAATGCAAATTAAAACCACACTGAGATGCCATCTACTCCAGTCAGGATGGCCATCATCAATACCTCAAAAAATACCAGTTGCTAGAGAGGATGTGGGGAAAATGGAACATTCTACACCATTGGTGGGAGTGTAAAGTAGTACATCCTCTGTAGAAAACAGTTTGGCGGTTCTAAAAGATCTAAAAATCAACCGTCCCTATAACCCTGCAATCTCCCTTCTGTGAATATACCCAGAAGAATTCAAATCACTCTATGAAAAAGATTCTTACACACACATATTTATTGCAGTATGGTTCACAATAGCAAAAACATGGAACCAACTGTGCTGCCCATCGAAAGAGGACTGGATAAAATAAATGTGGTACCTATACATGATGGAATATTATGCAGCCACAAAGAAGGAAAAAATTATGAACTTTGCAGCAACTTGGATGGACTTAGAGTCTATAATACTGAGTGATCAATCACCAAAACAAAGAACTGAGTACCACGTGTTCTCACTCATAAGCAGACCCTGAACAATTATCATAATACTATAAGAAAGGAATCAGGTGAAATGGTGACCAAAATGAGCCCCAACTTTACCTGTACTATAATCACTTATGTACCCAACACTAAATTGTACCCCACATCTTTGAAAAAAATATAAAAAACAACAACAAAAACCAAAACCAAAAACAAGCAAACAAAAAAAGAAACAACACAAGGAAACAACTTGGACTGCAAAGTTGAATGAGAAGAGAATGCTGTATGATGCTATGGTGACAATCAGGGCTCCATGCCCTATATTTCTGAGGAGTCTGGAGCCAAGTAATGGACATGGGTAATTTAGGAGTTGAAGTACAAACCTCCTCCTAAGCATGCACAAGCTCATCATAGATATGCCACGGGGCTAAGCACGTCAGGATTACTGGAAAGAAATAACACAACAATACGATGTCCACATGATAAGGACACACACAGGCCAGGGTTCAAAGCCTGGCTGGGCCATTACCACATGGATAACCAGAGGAATGTTCTAAAGCTTAAGAGATTTTACCCAATTTGTACAAAGAAATGAAGAGACCCTGCCTACTGGGAAAAGACGTCATACGGGACAGCATCCAGTCAGGTTGACAACCACATTACCTCCTCAGAACCCTGCCAGGATAGGCCTGTGACCTTTGCCACAGGGCAGCCAAGGTGATGGGAGAGGGTCTAGAGAAGCCTGGCAGGAACTGGGCTGCTCCTACTATAAGAAAGAGATTGGCAGTAATGGGAAACTGCCTGGGGAGAGAAAGGGGGCACACCTCATCAATAAGCGTACCTGATCTCAAACCAGGTGAAGTGGGGATCAAAGCGAGGCCCAAACTTTACCTGTACTATGATCACTTAAATATCCAATGCCAAATTGTACCCCACATCTTTGTACCCCTGGGCTGAGCTCTGAGCACGGTCCCCCCTGGTGACCCA
>NW_007148098.1:0-1013 GCF_000164805.1 Carlito syrichta | reverse complement strand
TAATCCAGCTAACTAGTCTGCCGAGTAATTGTCCAACTTGTTAAGCCAGCTAACAAGTCAGTCATGTAGTCAGCCAATGTGCTAAAAGAGAACTATTCTGCCGACTTGTCAACCAAGTTGTTACCTAGCAAATTCGTTAAACAACTAGTTAAGCCAATGAGTTAACTAGTTCACCAACTAGTTAATACAGGTAGCTATCTCATTAACCAGCTCGTTAAGTCAGCTAGCTATCTTGTTATCCAACTAGATAAGTCAGCTAGCTAAGTCAACTATCTAACCAGTTAGCAAGCTAAGTCAGCTAGCTAAGTCAGCTAGCTGACTAGTTAGCTAAATAAAGTCAACTACTTAATTCTGCTACCTAACTAGTTAGCTAATTTGTTGTTAGCTATTTATTCAGCTAGTTATATAGTTAGCTAACTATTTATTTCAGGTATTTAAGAAAGATAGCAAACTAGTTAAGTCAGTCAGTTAAGTCAGCTAGCTAAGTAGTTAAGTCACCTACTTAATTCAGTTAGTTAAGTCAACTTTCTAATTAAGTCAGCTGGTTAAGACAGCTAGCTAGCTAGTTAGCTAATGGTTTAAGTGAACAGGTTGAGTCAGGTAGTTAGCTAGTTAAATAACTGGTTAAGTCAGCTGGTTGAGTCATCTAGCTAGCTGGTTAGCAAACGGGTTGAGTCAGCTGGTTGATTAGGCTAGCTAGCTAACGAGTTAAATCAGCTGGATGAGTCAGTTACCTAGCTAGTTAGCTAACAAGTTAGGTCAGCTGCTTGAGCAACCTGGGAAGCTCGTTAGCTAATGAGATAAGTCAGATGATTACGTCAGCTAGCTAGCACATTCAATAACGGGTAAGCTAACCAGTTAACTAGCTGGTTGAGTCAGTTAGCTAGCTACACAGCTATTTAAGTCAGCTTGTTAGCTAGGTAGCTAGCAGTTTAGTTAACTGTTTTAATCAGCTGGTAGCTAGGTAGCTAACTAGTTAGTGAACTATTTATGTCAGCTGTCTTGTTAGGTAG
>NW_007148097.1:0-731 GCF_000164805.1 Carlito syrichta | reverse complement strand
ATATACCTGGAGGAACTCAAATCATTCTACAAAAAAAAAAAAAATACCTGCACATATATGTTTGTTGTAGCTTTATTCACAATAGCAAAGTCATGGAACCAACCAACCATGTTGGCTATCAAACCTGGACAGGATAAAAAAAATGTGGTGCATATACACAATGGAATATTATACAGCCATAAAGAAGAGTATTTTTTAAATATACTTGGTGGCTATTTGTATATCTTCTTTGAATTATTTGGAGCTTTTAAAAAACTTCTTATATATTTGGGTTATTAATTCTGTTTCAGAAAAATAGTTAGAAAATAGTTCCTCCCATTCTGTAAGTTAGCTCTTTTTTGTTGACTGTCTTTTGTGCAGTGCCGAAGATTTTTGAATTTATCTGATCCCATTTGTCCATTTTTGCTTTTGTTGCCTGTCCTATTGATGTCTCACACCAAAATATCATTCCCAGACCAATGTCCTGGAAAATGTTCTTAAGTTTTTTTTGTAGTAATTTCATAGCTTCAGGTCTAAGAATTAAGTCTTTAATCTTCTTTGATTTGTTTTTTGAATATGGTGAGAAATAGGGGTATAATTTTATTCCTCTGCATATGATTTTCCAGTTTTCTTAGCACCATTTATTGAAGAGACTGTGCTCTCCCCATTCTATATCCTTGTTACTGTGGTCAAAAAAATGAATTGGCTGAAAATGCATGGATTTATATCTGTGTTCTCTATTCTGTTTCATT
>NW_007148096.1:0-5630 GCF_000164805.1 Carlito syrichta | reverse complement strand
GGGACATTTTCTGTTGTTACTGTGTTTTGCTTTGTTAGGAGATAAGAGTTTGCTGCATCCTGTTGTCGACACACAGGTCTAGCTGCTGTGATGCCCTGGCCATCAGTGTGGCAAGGTCATTCCCCCACACAGCATAGCTAACCTAGTGTCCCAGCTGAACCATTCCACCCAGCCAAACCCCTTGACCCAGCCTGATCCTGGCAGCATAGCCTTTGTACGCCGCCCACTCTTGCGTCCCCCTCCCTGAGTTCCCCAGGAGCCATTTTCAACTAGCATCTGTTTGTAAAAATGCTGCTATCACCTGGGTCTACATTGCTTCTTATGTTTTAAATGTTTCATTCTTGTATAATTTTTAGACCATAAATATCACCAACCGCAAGCATAAAATAGGACTTGCCATATGATCACCATCATATAATCACAACCACATCGCAAAAAATTCCTTGAAAAAAATTCATTTTAAAAATAAATGTGATGGTGGCCATGAGGAATAGGTGAGAACCCATTTGGGCACCAGGACTCGACCTTGGACTTCAAATAAAGCAGCTGGAGAGTGGAGGTGGGTCATTCACGGAGGCATTCTCAGGAGGAGAACTAGAAACTGCATTTTTCCATGTGTATGATGGGATGTAGTGGCAGTCAGTTACATATCAATAACTGGGCGGAAGCCGGGCTTGGTGGCTCAGCCGGTAATCATGTGCCTTTGGAAGGCTGAGGTGAGTGGATTGTCTGAGCCCACGGGTTCAAGACCCACCTGGGCAACTTGGCGAGACCTCATCTCTACAATAAATCAAAAAATTAGCCGGGCATGGTAGCGCTTGCATGTAGTTCCAGCTACTTGGAAGGCTGAGTTGGAAGGATCACCGGAGCCAAGAAGGGCGAGGCTGCAGTGGCTGGGAGTGGCCACTGCATTCCAGTCTGGGCAAAAGAGTAAGACTCTAACTCAAAAAAATAAATAAATAAATAAATAAGCCAGGTAAAGATCCAACAAAGAAAGAGAACTACAGGCCAATATCTTTGATGAACATAGATGCTAAAATTCTCAACAAGATCCTAGCAAACTGGATTCAGATATACATCTCAAAAATCATCCATCATGACCAAGTAGGCTTCATTCCTGGGATGCAAGGTGGTTCAACATTCGTAAAACCATAAATGTAACTAAATACATCAAGAGATGTCAAAACAAAAACCACATGATTATATCATTAGACACAGAAAAAGCTTTTGATAAAATCCAGCACCCCTTCTTGATAAAAACCCTCGAACATCTAGGCATATGGGGAACATATCTCAAAATAGTAAAAGCGATCTATGAGAAACCCATAGCCCAGCATACTCCTAAATGGACAAAAATTGGAACCATTTCCCCTGACAACAGGAACAAGACCCCTCCTGTTCAACATAGTATTGGAAGTCTTGGCTCATGCAATCAGAGAAGAGAAGGCAATCAAGGGTATCCAAATAGGAAAAGAGGAAGTCAAGTTATCTCTCTTTGCAGATGACATAATCGTGTACCTTGAAAACCCAAGAGAATCTGTCAAAAACCTCCTTACACTGATAAAAGCCTTTGGCAAAGTCTCAGGCTACAAAACAAATGTACAAAAGACAATCACATTTCTCTACACCAATAATAAACAAACAGAAATCCAAATAAAAAACGCAATCCCATTCACAATAGCCACAAAAAAATGAAATACCTTGGCATCTTCCTAACCAGAGACGTGAAAGACCTTTACAATGAAAATTACAAAACACTGCTCAAAGAAATCAAAGATGACACAAACAAGTGGAAAAATATCCCATGCTCATGGTTTGGAAGAATCAACATTGTGAAGATGTCCATCTTACCCAAGGCAATCTACAAATTCAATGCAATACCCATCAAATTACCAGCACCATTCTTCTCAGACCTAGAAAAAAAAAAAAACACGAATTCATAAGGAAACACAAACGTCCAAGAATAGCCAGAACAATCCTCAGCAAAAACAAACAAACAAACAAAACAGGTGGTATTCCATTACCAGACTTCAAACTTTACTATAAAGCTACAATCATCAAAACAGCTGGGTATTGGTATAGGAATAGGCATATAGATCAATGGGACAGAATTGAGATTCCAGAAGCAAAACCTCAATTTCTCAACCAAATCATCTTCGACAAAGCCTCCACCAACTACCACTGGGGAGAGGAGAACCTGCAGAGGAGTAAATGGTGCTGGGAAAACTGGCTGACCACCATGCAGAAGATTGAAACAGGACCCCTATCTATGCCCATGCATAAAGGTTAACTCCAAATGGATCACAGACCTAAATGTAAAACCTCAAACCATAAGAATCTTAGAAAATGAAGGAAATACCCTCATGGAAATTGGAACTAGCATTCAATTTCTGAACAAAACCTGAAACCCACTGGTCATAAGAGAGAAGATAGACATGTGGGACCTTATTAAACTGACAAGCTTCTGCAAAGCCAAAGAAACCATCAAGAAAGCAGGGAGACAGCCTACAGACTGGGAAAAAATATTTGCCAACACCAGGTCTGACAAAGGCTTAACATCCTGGTTCAATAAGAAACTCAAACGTGCTGAAAAGAAAAAAACAAACAACACCATTATAAAATGGGCAAAAGATATGAACAGATACTTCACAAAGGAAGACAACCAAGCAGCCAGCAGACACATGAAGAAATGTTCAACCTCACTAATCATCAGGGAGATGCAAATCAAAACCTCACTGAGATACCACCTAACTCCAGTCAGAATAGCAATTACCCATTCTGTGGCAAAAAGGGAACATTTCTACACTGTTGGTGGGAGTGTAAACAGGTGCAACCTCTGTGGAAAGCAGTGTGGCGATTCCTAAAATCACTAAATATCAACCTCCCATATGACCCCGCAATTCCTCTACTGGGAATATATCCTGAAGAACTCAAATCACTCTATAAAAAAGATACCTGCACACACATGTTTATCGCAGCATTGTTCACAATAGCAAGAACCTGGAAACAACCACACTGCCAATCATAAGAGGACTGGATTAAAAAAATGTGGAACATATACATGATAGAATACTACACAGCTATAAAAAAGAACAAAATCATGAATTTCACAGCAAACTGGATAGAACTGAGTCTATAATACAGAGTGACCTCTCATAGAAACAAAGATCCGAGTATCACATATTCTCACTCATATAATGGACCTTGAACATCCAATGTAATACTATAAGAAAATGACTGACGGTACTGGGAACTATGGGGGGGGAGAAATGGGATTAACAGTAGCAATTATTTGTCTGGGGATGGGGAAACACCTCTTATCAACAGGGTGCCTGAATAAAATGTAATTGTATACCTAACCCTTAACTGTACCCCACAACATCATAATAAAAATATTGATAAAAAAGAAAAGGACACTAAATAATGACAAAACAACCTATCAAGAAGAACATATAATAAGCATATGTATATATGCACCCAACACCAGAGCTTCTAAATATATGAAGCAAATATGGCAGAATTAAAGGAAGAAAAATGAAGACATTAATATGTTACTTTCAATAATGGGTGGAACTATCAGAAAGAAAATCAACATGAAAATAGAAGAATTGAATTACACTATTAACCAAGCAGAACCAAAGGACATTCATAGAATATTCCTCTCAATAATAGCAGCCTGCCCATTCTTTTCATGTACTCATGGAACATTTTCCAGGATAAATCAAATGTTAGATTATAAACAGCTCTCAATTAATTTAAAAGAATTGAAATTACATAAAGTAGATTTTCAGACTATAATGGAGAGAAATTAGATATCAATAACGGAAAAATTGGGAAATTTATAAATGTTGGAATTAAATAACACACTTTAAATAATGAGTATCACAGCAAAAATAATACTCTGAGATGATTTAAAACACCAAAACTTATGGAATGCTGTTACAATGGTGCTTAGAAAGGAATTTATAACTGTAAACATCTACATACAGAAAGAAGATCTAGAATCAACAATCTAACTTTCCACCTACAGAAAGTATAAAATAAAAAACTAAGCTCAAAGCAAGCAAAGAACGAAATAATAAAGCTACAAGAGGAGATAAATAAAATACAAAATAGAAAAAAATACAAAAATAACAACATGAATCAAATCTGGTTCTTAGAAAAAATTTACACAATTGAGAGATATTTTATTAAAATTAAGAGAATGAGAGCAAGAATTAACATTATTAAAACAGAAAAGAGAGAAGAAATTATGACCATTCTCTCATAAATAAAAATGGGTATAAGGGACTGCTACTAATGGTTGTATGCTAAAAAACTAGAAAACTTGGATAAAGTGGCCAAATTAAAAAAAAAAAAGAAAGCTGTACAAACTACAGAAACTCAAGAATAAATATAAAATTTATATAACATATAGCAAGTAAGAGAACGTGAATTAGTAATTAGAAAGTTCTCATGCAGACAAACCCTCCAACCAGGCTGATGGTTTCACTAGTGAATTCTACCAAATGTTTAAAAGAAAATGAATATAAATCCTTTATGAACCCTTCTAAAGACTAAAAGGAGAGGGAACACATCCAAACTTATTCTATGAAGCCAGTATTATCCTGATAACAAAGTCAGATAAATATATTACAGAAAACTACACATCAATGTCCCTTATGAATATAGAAAAACTTTCAGGAGAATACCAGTAACAGTACAGCAGCATGTAAAAAGAATTACATGCCATTACCAAGTAGAATTTATCTTTAGAATGCAAGAATGGTTCAAAACATGGAATTTAATCAATGTAGTGCACCATATTAACAAAATTTTAAAGTTCTCATTTCAACAGATGCAAAGAGAATATTTGACAAGACCCAATATTTTTATTATAAAAAAGTTAAATGAGCGATAGAAAGAAATTACTTAAGTTGATAAAGTATATCTATTTAAAAATATCAGCAAACATTATACTTAATAGTGAAAGTATGCATGTTTATTCCCTAAATTAACAACAGAAAAGAATACCCACTCTCACCATTCCTATTTAATATTATTAGGAAGAAAAGTTAGGCCAGAAAAAAAAAAAAAACACCCATGTTGGAAAGAAAATGAAAATCTATGTCTATAAGAAAATGACTGACGGTACTGGGAAAATATGGGGGGGGAGGAAGATGGGATTAATAGTAGCAAATACCTGTCTGGGGACGGGGAAACACCTATCTACAGGGTGCCTGAATGAAACGTAATTGTATACCTAACCCTTAACTGTACCCCACAACATCATAAAAAATATTGATCAAAAAAATAAAAAATAACTGGCGGAATTTTCAACATTATTGTTGATGACAGAAACTGAGGAATTGCCTACACCTATAAAAAAGAAAAAAAAATGTTGTGTTCTATTAAAATAATGCTAGTTACCAGAATTGATCCATGATCATTTATGCAAAATTATTTTTCAACAACACAGCAATTATTTATACCATTGATGTGGTAGAGGTTCTTTACTGAATTCTATTTCATTATGACATTAAGCACATTCTTCAATGAGAAAAATGAGACATTGTGTGCTATTACACAAATTTAGCATATTTAAAGGGTTCGCTGGGGAAATATATGATTTCTGTGAGTTAAGATTTTTG
>NW_007148095.1:0-977 GCF_000164805.1 Carlito syrichta | reverse complement strand
TAAGAAAATGACTGACGGTACTGGGAAAATATAGGGGGGGGAGGAAGATGGGATTAATAGTAGCAAATACCTGTCTGGGGACGGGGAAACACCTATCTACAGGGTGCCTGAATGAAACGTAATTGTATACCTAACCCTTAACTGTACCCCACAACATCATAAAAAATATTGATCAAAAAAATAAAAAATAACTGGCGGAATTTTCAACATTATTGTTGATGACAGAAACTGAGGAATTGCCTACACCTATAAAAAAGAAAAAAAAATGTTGTGTTCTATTAAAATAATGCTAGTTACCAGAATTGATCCATGATCATTTATGCAAAATTATTTTTCAACAACACAGCAATTATTTATACCATTGATGTGGTAGAGGTTCTTTACTGAATTCTATTTCATTATGACATTAAGCACATTCTTCAATGAGAAAAATGAGACATTGTGTGCTATTACACAAATTTAGCATATTTAAAGGGTTCGCTGGGGAAATATATGATTTCTGTGAGTTAAGATTTTTGTATTTTCCCTAAGCCAATGTGAAGACTTTCCGTGCACGGAGATAGCAATGAAGCTTCTTTGAGAGATAAGTACATACTCAAATGATTGCATGCATGGCATCTCGTTATTTATTTTAAAGGTAAATAAACTCCTGAAATTATCTAAAAAGTTTCCTTGAGAATGGGGTGTTTAAATGGAAATCTCAAGTGCAGGGACTGGGACGGAGGGTTGGGGCCAAGAGAAGAACCTTTTAGAGCGTGGGTTGGAGCCGTGCCAAGCACCTGGGGAAAATGGAGCAGGACTGAAGCGCACGGACAGGGCGTGAAGAACAGGCTCGGGCATGAGGGCTGTGGTGAGCCAGGCCAGGGGCGTGGGCCTCGCTGTGACCAGCAGTGACGAGTCTGAGAGATTCTATGCAGAAGAGCAGTAGCATCAGGCACTGTGTGGAGACCAGCGGGGAAGGGAGCAAGATCAGGAGG